>NW_027001759.1:26542-115236 GCF_036934945.1 Oncorhynchus masou masou
GAGCTGAAAAAATATACTACCCACCACTGTGACCTGTATGCTCTACTCAACTGGCCCTTACATATTCGTTCCCAAACCCACTGGTTCCAGGTCTGTCTGTCGTTCTGCCCCTGAACAGGACAGTTAACCCACTGTTCCTAGGCTGTCATTGGAAATAAGAATTTGTTCTTAACTGACTTGCCTGGTTAAATAAAGATAAAATAAAAATATATAAAAAAATATACTACCCACCACTGTGACCTGAATGCTCTACTCAACTGGCCCTCATTACATATTCGTTGCCAAACCCACTGGTTCCAGGTCATTGACAAGTCTTTGCTAGGTAAAGCTCAGCCTTATCTCAGCTCACTGGTCACCATAACAACACCCACCCACGTGCTCCAGTATATCTGCTCATCCCCAGGGCCGACACCTGCTTTGGCCACCTTTCCTTCCAGTTCTCTGCTGCCAGTGACTGGAACGAATTGCAAATATCGCTGAAGCTGGAGACTCATATCTCTCTCACTAACTTTAAGCACCAGCTGTCAGAGCAGCTCATAGATCACTGCACCTGTACATATTGACTGTACTCTTGTTTATTCCTGTAACGCTCATCATCGGTGGAAGGAAGAGCGGACCAAAGCTCAGAAAAGTGTTCATGATATTTATTTTCAAGAAACACTCAAACAAAAATAACAAATCCAAAAAGGAAAGCGAACAGTTCCGTCAGGCACAGACAGTAAACAGAAAATAACCCCACAAACCCAAATGGAAAATCACAACTTATATATGATCCCCAATCAGAGACAACGATAGACAGCTGCTTCTCATTGGGAACCACACTTGGCAAAACAACAAAGAAATAGAAAACATAGATTTTCCCTCCCGAGTCACACCCTGACCAAACATAGAGAATAAATAAGGATCTCTAAGGTCAGGGCGGGACAATTCCATGTGGAACTCTATGTTTTTTCTGTCGAACTGCTTTGATTTATCTTGGCCAGGTCAAGTAAATTGTAAATGAGAACTTGTTCTCAACTGGCCTACCTGGTTAAATAAAGGTGAAATAAAAAAATAAAATAAAAATGAAGTGAATGTAGGAACTCAATCCAGAAGAGCATCTCTTCCCCCTCTCTCTCTCTCTCTCTCTCTCTCTCTCTCTCTCCCTGTCTCTCTCTCTCTATCTCTCTATACCCCTCTCTCCCTCTTCCTCCCTTTCTCTCGCTACCTCTCTCTCCCTCTCTCTACCATTCTCTCTCTATATCTCTACCTCTCTCGACTTCTCTCTACCCCCCTCCCTCTCTCTCTCTCTCTTTATCCCCCTCCATCTCCCTCTCTCACTCCCCCTCTCTCTCTCTCCCTGTCTCTCTCTCTCTATCTCTCTATACCCCTCTCTCCCTCTTCCTCCCTTTCTCTCGCTACCTCTCTCTCCCTCTCTCTACCATTCTCTCTATTTCTCTACTCTCTCGACTCTCTCTACCCCCCTCTCTCTCTCTCTCTCTCTCTCTCTTTATCCCCCTCCATCTCCCTCTCTCACTCCCTCTCTCTCTCTCTCTCTCTCTCTTTATCCCTCTCCATCTCCCTCTCTCCCTCTCTCTCTTTATCCCTCTCCATCTCACACTCTCCTCTCTCTCTCTCCCTCTCTCTACCCCTCTCTTGACTTCTCTCTACCTCCCTCTCACTCTTCCTCCCTTCCTCTCTCTCTACCTCTCTAGCTATCAATCTCTCTCCCTTCCGCTCTTTTACATCTCTGGTGATAGAGAGAGTGCAGCATCAGATTGGACAACACAATGGGAACAGACTGAGACGCTAATTCCCCCCTGATCATAAATCTGTAGTATGTAGTGAAGTGGTGCTCCCCCTGTACAGAACTGTTGCCCCTAGGCAGTACAGTTATTATTTTATTCTATTAGTCCATTCCTCACCCGCCCACCCCTCTCTCTCACTGACAGACTCAGCCTAACCTCCAGAGCAGGAGACTGCCAGCCTCTGTCTCTGTCTCTGTCTCTGTCTCTGTCTGTCTATCTCTCTCTCTCTCTCTCTCTCTCCCTCTCTCCCTCTCTCTATCTCTCTCTCTCTCCCTCTCTCCCTCTCTCTCTATCTCTCTCTCTCTCTCTCTCTCTCTCTCTCTCTCTCTCTCTCTCTCTCTCTCTCTCCCTCTCTATCTCAGTGTTCTTGCGATGACAAGCTTTTATCTGTGCTCTCGAGGGATGTGTTCTGGTGTGTCGGAGCAGTGTTTCTCTGGGTGGTAGAGACGGAGGGACAGGCTGGGGGGACACTACGAGGATGTGTTCTATAGGCCACTGCGAGGATGTGTTCTATAGGCTGGGTGGTAGAGAGAGGGATGTGATAGGCTGGGTGGTAGTGACCTACAAGCTTTTATCTGTTCTATAGGCTGGGTGGTAGAGACACTACGAGGGATGTGTTCTATAGGCTGGGTGGTAGAGACACTACGAGGGATGTGTTCTATAGGCTGGGTGGTAGTGACACTACGAGGGATGTGTTCTATAGGCTGGGTGGTAGAGACACTATGAGGGATGTGTTCTATAGGCTGGGTGGTAGAGACACTACGAGGGATGTGTTCTATAGGCTGGGTGGTAGAGACACTACGAGGGATGTGTTCTATAGGCTGGGTGGTAGTACGAGGGACAGGCTGGGTGGTAGTGACACAACGAGGGATGTGTTCTATAGGCTGGGTGGTAGTGACACTACGAGGGATGTGTTCTATAGGCTGGGTGGTAGTGACACAACGAGGGATGTGTTCTATAGGCTGGGTGGTAGAGACGAGGGACTATAGGCTGGGTGGTAGAGGGATGTGTTCTATATAGGCGAGGATGTGGTGGTAGAGACACTACGAGGATGTGTTCTATAGGTGTTAGAGACACTACGAGGGATGTGTTCTATAGGCTGGGTGGTAGAGACACTACGAGGGATGTGTTCTATAGGCTGGGTGGTAGTACGAGGGACACTACGAGGGATGTGTTCTATAGGTTGGGATGTGTTCTATAGAGACACTACGAGGATGTGTTCTATAGGTTGGGTTGTGTTCTATAGGCTGGGTGGTAATACTTAAAACCCCAAGCATCCTCTAGGCACTAATCTTAAAAGCTGAAGTACAAGTTGAAAAGGGTATACGGAAGCTTTTCAAATTAATCAAACACTTTATAATGCTATATCAGCAGCTGTTCTGTCCTCTCTCCTCTTTCCTCCTCTCTCCTCTCTCCTACTCTCTCCATATCTTCTCCTCTCTCCATCTCTCCTCTCCTCTTCTCTCATCTCTCCTCCTCTCTCTATCTCTTCTCCTCTCTCCATCTCTCCTCTCCTCCTCTATCCATCTCTTCTCCTCTCTCCATCTCTCCTCTCCTCCTCTCTCCTCTCTTCTCCTCTCTCCATCTCTTCTCCTCTCTCCTCCTCTCTCCATCTCTCCTCCTCTCTCCTATCTCTTCTCCTCTCTCCTCTATCCATCTCTTCTCCTCTCTCCATCTCTCCTCCTCCTCTATCTCGCTCCATCTCTTCATCTCTCCATGTCTCTTCTCTCCATCTCTCCTCTTCTCCACTCTCCATCTCTCCTCTCTCCTCCTCTCTCCTCTCTCCATCTCCTCCTCTCTCCTCCTCTCTCCTCTCTCCTCTATCCATCTCTCCATCTCTCCATCTCTCCTCTCCTCCTCTATCCATCTCTCCTCCTCTCTCTCTCCATCTCATCCTCTTCTCCTCTCTCCATCTCTTCATCTCTCCATGTCTCTTCTCTTCATCTATCCTCCATGTCTCTTCTCTCCATCTCTCCTCTTCTCCTCTCTCCTCATCTCTCCATCTCTCCTCTTTTCCTCTCTCCATCTATCCTCTCCTCCTCTCTCCATCTCTTCATCTCTCCATGTCTCTTCTCTCCATCTCTCCTCTTCTCCTCTCTCCATCTCTCCTCTTCTAGTCTCTCCATCTCTCCTCTCCTCCTCTCTCCATCTCTTCATCTCTCCATGTCTCTTCTCTCCATCTCTCCTCTTCTCCTCTCTACATCTCTCCTCTTCTCTTCTCTCAATCTCTTCATCTCTCCATGTCTCTTCTCTCCTCTGTTCTCCTCTCTCCTCATCTGTCTTCATTTCTCCTGATCTCTCCTGCTCTCTCCTTTCTCTTTCATTCTCCTCCTCTCTCCTCTCTCCTCCTCTCTTCTCATCTCTCCTCCTCTCCTCTCTCTTCTCTCAGCTCTCGCCTCCTCTCTCCATCTCTCCATCTCTATTCCTTTCTCCTCTAATCACATCCTCTCTCCTCCTCTCCTCCTCTCTCCCTCTCTCCTCTCTCCTCTTCTCTCCATCTCTCCTCTTCTCTTTTCCTGTCTCCATCTCTCGTCAGCTCTCCTCTTCTCTCCTCTCTTCTTGTCTCTCCCCCTTTCTCATCCGCACTCCTCATGTTGCCTCTCTTAAGGTAGTCTCAGCCTCGGGCTATTTACCCCTCAATCTGTGTAGTAATTACCATAGTATTTAATATAATGCCAAGGCAATCAGGTGATAACATGCAATTAAGATGTTTTTTCAGATTAGTACTATCTAGTGATGTACATAAGCTATCTAACAATTCCATCCTCCCTCGACAAGATAAAGTGCCCATCTCGTAAACTGTCAAACTGTGGTGATTTAATCTGATTATCTTCAATTAATATGCATGTCTACCGCCCGTTCTGAGGCTGTTATTGACATTGATGAATTGAGCTCACTGTGGGCAGCTACTCTGGCAGCCATTATGTTAGAAGTCATCTCCCTGTCTCATTTCTCTTTTTGTCTCCTTCCCTCTCTTCTTTTTGTGTTATTTGTTCACATCTATGAAATAACACATATGGAATCATGTAGTAACCAAAAAAGTGTGTTATTTTATAGTTTTGAAGTCTTCACTATTATTCTACAATGTAGAAAATAGTAAAAATAAAGAAAAACCCTTGAATGAGTAGGTGTGTCCAAACTCCTGACAAGTACTGATAGAATTCAGACGTTTTACTCAGTACTTTGCTGAAGCATCTTTGGCAACGATTACAGCCTTGAGTCTTCTTGGATTTGATTCTACAAGCTTGGCACACCTGTATTTGGGGAGTTTCTACATTCTTCTCTGCAGATCCTCTCAAGCTCTGTCAGGTTGCTACAGAGCTATTTTGAAGTTTGAGCTCTGGCTGGGCCACTCAAGGACATTCAGAGACTTGTCCCGAAGCCACTCCTGCGTTGTCTTGGCTGTGTGCCCAGGGTCGTTGTCCTGCTGGAAGGTGAACCTTCACCCCAGTCTGAGGTCCTGAGCGCTCTGGAGCAGGTTTTCTTTAACTTAGCTTTGATGGTCTTCATCAGAATGCACTCACAGGAATCCCAGTTCCACAATAAATGTTTGATTTGTTCGATAAAGTTCATCATTTATGACCAAATACCTCCCTTTTGTTCGCGCGTTTAGCCCAGTAATCCAAATTCATGAAGCGCGATCACTAGGACAGACGAAAGTCAAAAAGTTCCTTTACAGTCCGTTGAAACATGTCAAACTAAGTATAGAATCAATCTGTAGGATGTTTTCTAGTGATCTAGGATCTAGTGGAAGCCTGAGGAAGTCCAATATGACCCCATAGACACTGTGTATTCAATAGGAAAAGAGTTGAAAAACTACAAACCTCAGATTTCCCACTTCCTGGTTGATTTTTTTCTCAGGTTTTTGCCAGTTCTGTTATGTCACAGACATCATTGAAACTGTTTTCGAAACTTCCGAGAGTTTTCTAGCTTTTATGCCTGAGTAGCAGGCAGTTTAATTTAGGCACGCTTTTCATCCAAAATTCCCAGTGCTGCCCCCTACCTTAGAGAAGTTAAATACCTTAGAGAAGTTAAATACCTTAGAGAAGTTAAATACCCAAGAGAAGTTTTAAACAAGTAATTTTTTCCATTCACTTTCCATTGCCCATGCATCAGCCCTGTGTTGGACTGGTGGACCAGCCCTGTGTTGGACTGGTGCATCAGCCCTGTGTTGGACTGGTGGATCAGCCTTGTGTGTTGGAGCCCTGTGTTGGACTGGTGGACCAGCCCTGTGTTGGACTGGTGGATCAGCCCTGTGTTGGACTGGTGGACCAGCCCTGTGTTGGACTGGTGGATCAGCCCTGTGTTGGACTGGTGGACCAGCCCTGTGTTGGACTGGTGGATCAGCCCTGTGTTGGACTGGTTGCAAGTTCAAATCCCCGAGCTGACAAGGTACAAATCTGTCATTCTGCCCCTGAACAGGCAGCTAACCCACTGTTCCTAGGCCGTCATTGAAAATAAGAATTTGTTCTTAACTGACTTGCCTAGTAAAAAAAAGAAATATTTTTATTAACCTCCTCTTCCTTGCATTTGTGTGTGTGTGTGCGTGTGGGTGCGTGTGTGTGTGACTATCAGGTTAGAGGCGCGCCAAATTTATTGGCTATTCTTGCCCAGACAAACACCCCATACACACGAACACGCACACACACACCGCACGGAGCCAGCTTTTTTTGCCCAACCATCAGAGCCCATCAGCAAAATTCTATGTGTCATTCTCTATGTGTCAAAACTGGTGTTCTCCTGTTCTGAGGATCCTTACTGGTGCTCTCCTGTTCTGAGGATCCTTACTGGTGCTCTCCTGTTCTGAGGATCCTTACTGGTGCTCTCCTGTTCTGAGGATCCTTACTGGTGCTCTCCTGTTCTGAGGATCCTTACTGGTGCTCTCCTGTTCTGAGGATCCTTACTGGTGCTCTCCTGTTCTGAGGATCCTTACTGGTGCTCTCCTGTTCTGAGGATCCTTACTGGTGCTCTCCTGTTCTGAGGATCCTTACTGGTGCTCTCCTGTTCTGAGGATCCTTACTGGTGCTCTCCTGTTCTGAGGATCCTTACTGGTGCTCTCCTGTTCTGAGGATCCTTACTGGTGCTCTCCTGTTCTGAGGATCACTACTGGTGCTCTCCTGTTCTGAGGATCCTTACTGGTGCTCTCCTGTTCTGAGGATCCTTACTGGTGCTCTCCTGTTCTGAGGATCCTTACTGGTGCTCTCCTGTTCTGAGGATCCTTACTGGTGCTCTCCCGTTCTGAAGATCCTTACTGGTGCTCTCCCGTTCTGAGGATCCTTACTGGTGCTCTCCTGTTCTGAGGATCCTTACTGGTGCTCTCCTGTTCTGAGGATCCTTACTGGTGCTCTCCCGTTCTGAGGATCCTTACTGGTGCTCTCCCGTTCTGAGGATCCTTACTGGTGCTCTCCTGTTCTGAGGATCCTTACTGGTGCTCTCCTGTTCTGAGGATCCTTACTGGTGCTCTCCTGTTCTGAGGATCCTTACTGGTGCTCTCCTGTTCTGAGGATCCTTACTGGTGCTCTCCTGTTCTGAGGATCCTTACTGGTTCTCTCCTGTTCTGAGGATCAATACTGGCTCTCTCAGTGTATATATGCCACACAATGCTATATGTGTCCTGGCAGAGGGAGGAAGGACAAGGAAGGATGTCTGATTTCATCACCTCACTTTGGTGCTGGAGATGACATGGATCACTGGGTATCCCTGACCGCCTGATTTCATTTAGCAACGTCACATTTGTTGTTGCACTTTTCTAGTTGAAAATGTGTTTTTGTGGAGTAACTTCCAAGGAGACGGTGTGTTAGAGGCTGTGGGCAAGAGCTCTGATACCCCACCCTAGTCCGACTGGTCTCAACATTATGCATTGTGTTAGGGCCATTGTAGGGAATGGATTTTCATCAATAACTAGTCTGAGGGTAGCTGAGCCATTTGCTCGTGCTCTGCTGCTCATTACAGTCACATCTAAGATCGTAACGTAGTGTCAGAAGTGCTTCAACCTCGTCGAATATAGAGACACGAGAGCTCATTTCACAGAAGATAATGTTTTGTTGTTCAGAGTGATGAAGAGTTGCTAACGGCTAACTGCTCCCTCACGTCTCGTCATTGGGCAGAGCAGCCCGAGCGGAGACGTTGCTACGGATACTCACAGACACAGAGCTGCCGTGGGGAAGAGCGCATGCGGAGTGAGCAGCATGCAGGGAGCGAGTAACAGACAGAGAGGAGCAGCTAATGGATTTACTAACACAAGAAGTTGTTTGTAAATGTTGCATTCCTGCCGCGCAGGGCTCTACTGTCAGATAGAAACACCTTTAAAGATACAAGAGTAACATGACTTGGCTAACGGTCTTTAATTGTTTTAATCTGCTAATAGTTTTCAAATACTTCTGAGCTCATCAACATCTCCAAAGGCACCATAACACATGAAACATCTGGGTTCTGCTCTATCTGGGAACAAGGGAAGCTCTTTCTGTGTGTAAAAATAGCATTGAGAAGATACACCAAGAAACCTCTCCATGTGTCTCTCTGGGAAGAAGAGGTTGCCTTCGGGGTGGAACTGAAGATGTAGACATCTGTTTCCAATACAGTTCTCTCTGAGTTAAACAGAAGAATAGAGATGGCCCTGGTCTGAAGTAGTGCACTATATAGGGAATTGGGCCCTGGTCTGAAGTAGTGCACAAACTAGGGAATAGGCCCCTGGTCTGAAGTAGTGCACGAACTAGGGAATAGGGCCCTGGTCTGAAGTAGTGCACAAACTAGGGAATAGGGCCCTGGTCTGAAGTAGTGCACTATATAGGGAATAGGGCCCTGGTCTAAAGTAGTGCACTAACTAGGGAATAGGGCTCTGGTCTAAAGCAGTGCACTATATAGGGAATAGGGCTCTGGTCTAAAGCAGTCCACTATATAGGGAATAGGGCCCTGGTCTAAATTAGAATACTATATAGGAAATAGGGCTCTGGTCTAAAGTATTGCACGAACTAGGGAATAGGGCCCTGGTTTAAAGTAGTGCACTACAAAGGGGAAAGGGTCCTGGTCTAAAGTAGTGAACTAAATAGGGAATAGGGCTCTGGTCTAAATTAGGACCCCGATATCTTGCTCCCAGACAAACTAAACAACTTCTTTGCTCACTTTGAGGACAATACAGTGCCATAGACACGGCCCGCTACCAAAACCTGTGGGCTCTCCTTCACCGCAACCCACATGAGTAAGAACTTTAAAAGTGTTAGGGTTAGGGTTAGGGTTAAAAGTGTTAACCCTTGCAAGGCTGCCGTCCCAGACGGCATCCCCAGCCGCATCCTCAGAGCATGCGCAGACCAGCTAGCTGGTGTGTTTACGGACATATTCAATCAATCCTTATACCAGTCTGCTGTTCCCACATGCTCCAAGAGGTCCACCATTGTTCCTGTTCCCAAGAAAGCTAAGGTAACTGAGCTAAACGACTACCGCCCCGTAGCACTCACTTCCGTCATCATGAAGTGCTTTGTGACACTAGTCATAGATCATATCACCTCCACCCTACCTGACACCCTAGACCCACTCCAATTTGCTTACCACCACAATAGGTCCACAGATGATGCAATCGCGTCACACTGCACACTGCCCTAACCCATCTGGACAAGAGGAATACCTATGTGAGAATGCTGTTAATCGACTACAGCTCAGCATTTAACACCATAGTACCCTCCAAACTCGTCATTAAGCTCCAGACCCTGGGTCTCGACCCCGCCCTGTGCAATAGGGTCCTGGACTTTCTGACGGGCCGCCCCAGGTGGTGAGGGTAGGAAACAAAATCTCCACCACGCTGATCCTCAACACTGGGGCCCCACAAGGGTGCGTTCTCAGCCCTCTCCTGTATTTCCTGTTTACCCACGACTGCGTGGCCATGCACGCCTCCAACTCAATCAGCAAGTTTGCAGACGACACTACAGTGGTAGGCTTGATTACCAACAACGACGAGACGGCCTACAGGGAGGAGGTGAGGGCCCTCGGAGTGTGGTGCTAGGACAATAACCTCACACTCAACGTCAAAAAGACAAAGGAGATGATCATGGACTTCAGGAAACAGCAGAGCAAGCACCCCCTATCCACATCGACGGGACAGTAGTGGAGAGGGTAGTAAGTTTTAAGTTCCTCGGCGTACACATCACGGACAAACTGAAATGGTCCACCCACACAGACAGCGTTGTGAAGAAGGCGCAGCAGCGCCTCTTCAACCTCAGGAGGCTGAATAAATTTGGCTTGTCACCAAAAGCACTCACAAACTTCTACAGATGCACAATCGAGATCATCCTGTCCTGCTGTATCACCGCCTGGTACGGCAACTGCTCCGCCCTCAACCGTAAGGCTCTCAGAGGGTAGTGAGGTCTGCACACGCATCACTGGGGGCAAACTACCTGCCCTCCAGGACACCTACACCACCTGATGTCACAGGAAGGCCATAAAGATCCTTTGGTTGTTTAGAGAAGCAGCGATCAAAGTCTTCCCTTGAGACATTACTAGATGAAACACCTTCTCCACATGACCAGAGGAAACTAACTCTCCTTTCTACAGAAATAAATATAGATCTTTCCAGAAGTTCCCATCCATCCAGTCAGTTCCATGTTTGGTGTTACATTGAGAAGAACATGTACTGTGGCTTCTTATACATGCAGTATATCACATACCCAGTCTGGTCTCGCCTGGTTCAATAAACGATAGTTCAGCGTCTGTGGCTCCAATGAAGTCCGACTGATAATGATATATATATATATATATATATATATAATTTTGTTATTATTTATTCTGATAGGATTTATAATATAATAGTTAGGAAACACTTTTTATCCAAAGTGACTTAGAACTTGCATCCATGGCCACAGTGGGAATTGAACCCACAACCATTGTAGGGTCAAGCACCATGCTGTACCACATTAAGGAAAAACAAATTAGATTTAGATTTTAACAGTTTGTTATGGTTTTAAACATTTTATTTTATTTTCAAATCAAATCAAATTGTATTTTGTAATATGCGCCGAATACAACAGGTATTACTTACTTTACCTTACGATGCTTACTGACAAGCCATTAACCAACGACGCAGTTTTAGGAAAACACCTGACAAAAATTACAAGATAAGAACAACAAATAATTAAAGAGCAGCCGTAAATAACAATAGCTGGGCACTATACAGGGAGTACCAGTACAAAGTCAATGTGGAGGCTATATGCAGGGGGTACCAGTACAGAGTCAATGTGGAGGCTATATACAGAGGGTACCAGTACAGAGTCAATGTGGAGGCTATATACAGGGTATTACGGTAAAGAGTCAATGTGGAGGCTATATACATGGGTGTTCCGGTACAGAGTCAATGTGCAGGCTATATACAGGTGGTACCGGTACAGAGTCAATGTGGAGGCTATATACCGGGGGTACCGGTACAGAGTCAATGTGGAGGCTATATACAGGGGGTACCGGTACAGAGTCAATGTGGAGACTTTATACAGGGTATTACGGTACAAAGTCAATGTGGAGTCTATAGACAGGGGGTACCAGTACAGAGTCAATGTGGAGGCTTTATACATGGGTTACCAGTGAAGAATCAATGTGGAAGCTATATAAAGGGTATTACGGTACAGAATCAATGTGGAGGCTATATAGAGGGGTACCAGTACAGAGTCAATGTGGAGTCTATAGACAGGGGTACCAGTACAGAGTCAATGTGGAGGCTATATACAGGGGTACCAGTACAGAGTCAATGTGGAGGCTATATACAGGGGTTACCAGTAAAGAGTCAATGTGGAGGCTATATACAGGGTATTACGGTACAGAGTCAATGTGGAGTCTATAGACAGGGGGTACCAGTACAGAGTCAATGTGGAGGCTATATACAGGGCGTACCGGTACAGAGTCAATGTGGAGGCTTTATACAGGGGGTACCAGTACAGAATCAATGTGGAGGCTATATACATTAAGGGAATACCCCCCTGAAATGGACAAAAATGAATGGGAAAACATTGGCATAGGACAAACCATGTACACGATGGACAATTGCCACCCAAATCGGCGTTGATTCATGCAAAATGTTTTGCAAATGCCATATGGCAATTGCCAGTTGTAACACTTCAAAAATCCAACAGGTGGCGTGTGCGCTCCACCATGGTTTTTCATATTGATATTGGACTCCAAGTCAACATCCAAAAGCCACATTTTGAAAAAATGAATTTTTTGTCAAAAACTTATCATCCCTTAAAAAAGTGCTTTCTGGACCGTTTTTCAAAATTCTTTCGCTTTTTTTGTCAATTACACATGTGTAAGAAATGTATGAATATACTTTTGTCCAATTTTATTATCATAATTTTTTTTTTTATTACTTGCGCATATGGCATATGTTTTCTCCATTTGCAATATGATTTCATAGGAAGTCAAAAGTCAAAAATTGCAAAATTTCATAAAAAACTTATCACCCCTTAAAAAAGTGCTTTCTGGACCTTTTTTCGAAATTCTTTCCAATTTTGTGTCAATTACACACGTATAAGAACTGTATCAACATACTTTAGTCATATTTTATTATCATAATTTTTATTTATTTTTTTACTTGTGCATTAGGCATATGTTTTCTCCATTTGGAATATGATGTCATAGGAAGTCAAAAGTCAAAAATTGCAAAATTTCATAAAAAACTTCGCACACCCCTAAAAAAGTGCTTTCTGGACCGTTTTTCGAAATTCTTTCGAATTTTGTGTCAATTACACACGTATAAGAACTGTATCAACATACTTTAGTCATATTTTATTATCATTATTTTTTTTATTTTTTTTATTGTGCATTAGGCATATGTTTTCTCCATTTGGAAAATGATTTCGTAGGAAGTCAAAAGTCAAAAATAGCTAAATTCTATAAAAAAAACTTCACACCCTTAAAAAGTGCTTTCTGGACCGTTTTTCGAAATTCTTTCGAATTTTATGACAATTACACACATATAAGAACTGTATCAACATACTTTAGTCATATTTTATTATCATAATTTTAATTTATTTTTTTACTTGTGCATAAGGCATATGTTTTGTGGGGGCCAGAAATTTGACATGCTCAAAAATCCTGTAGAAATGCAAAATTGACTGGCCCGATGAACTCGGGATGGCTGGGCAGTGATTCTGGTACCTCTCCATCTCTCGTTAGGGTTGATTTCAGAATGTCCATTTGTTTATGTTTTCTCACTCTTGCAAAGTCACTGTGCATTTGCAATATGGTTAACTGGGCATTCACCATCACGAATTTGTCATGCTATAAAAATCGTGCAGGAATGCCAAATTGACTGGCCCGATGAACTCGGGATGGCTGGGCAGTGATTCTGGTACCTCTCCATCGCTCGTTAGGGTTGATTTCTGAATGTCACTTTTGGTGATGGTACCTGACTGTTAAAACATATTGCAAATGTTTTCTCACTTTTGCAAAGTCACTGTGCATTTGCAATATGGTTCAATGGGCATTCACCATCACAAATTTGTCATGCTATAAAAATCGTGCAGTAATGCAAAATTGACTGGCCCGATGAACTCGGCATGGCTGGGCAGTGATTCTGGTACCTCTCCATCGCTCGTTAGGGTTGATTTCAGAATGTCACTTTTGGTGATGGTACCTCACTGTTTAAACATATTGCAAATGGACAAGAGTCACCAGCAAGTCACCGTCCATCAGTCAATTT
The DNA here is from genome assembly GCF_036934945.1 of Oncorhynchus masou masou. Lineage (NCBI taxonomy): Eukaryota > Metazoa > Chordata > Actinopteri > Salmoniformes > Salmonidae > Oncorhynchus > Oncorhynchus masou. The sequence continues at coordinate 40,007 of NW_027001759.1, forward strand.
GATATCATTCTGACGCCAAACTGATACAAACTGACACCAAACCCACTTTTCCCAACTTGTTTAGTAGCCAACTATCACATACTTCAGAGCTGTCCCAAAATTCACAACGCCTTCGGTTCAAACCATAAAAAAAAAACATAAAACACCTAGTTACGTTCTAGCTGCGGGTCCATTTCTTGTGTTATGTGTAGGCCTAGCTGAGGCGACCCCGAATCAAAAGTTTCGGCTCGATAGGTCATTTGGTGTCCGAGTAAAACCCTAATTGGTGCTGAAAATTCAATTTTTTCAATTACTTGCTACGGGGTCCTTGAATGAGCTATCGGACAGAAACGTTGGGGTCCGTCTCTATGAGCCGAGCCGGTTTCAATGCACCTAGTCTTGTGTCTCTGAGATTTTTCTAAATGTCGCCATTTTCGTAATGGACAAAATGAATTGAAGTCATTGCAAATGTACGAGGCTGTTTCTCGGTTCGAGAACCTTCTAGAGCCACCTAACTCACCACGCACTATCGACCTGACGTCTAGAACAAGTTTCTAAAGTTTCGGAACTCTAGGTCTGACGGTTCTTTTTTAGCTCGAACAAAGCTAACTATTGGAGGCACTGTCAGTGTCGACGCACCCCAACACGTCCCTCCTTCCAAGTTGTGTATCTGTGTGATTTAGTCTTCCTTTGAATTTTTATGGGAAAAATGACTGATTTACAGTTCATGGGGGTTGCCTAATCACACATATGAAGTTTTGGACAGATCTGATTTTTTAACCCTTCCAAACAGCCCCTGAGACACCAATTATGGCACTTCCGGTTGACACAGGAAGCTATAAGTCAACACATATCCTCATTGGGCTATGCTTTTACAGAATCCTGAGTTTTAAGTCTTTACGTTAAGATTTGACTGATTTACACAGGGTTCAATGCACTATGTCTATCAAATTGCAGGCAGGGTATGGATATGCACTTTTAGGGTGATTTTAAGCACTTCCGGTTGGTCCAGGAAGCTTAGAATCGACACAGGTAGACCTCATAGTGTCCTGATGGACTGTCATCAAAGACAGGTTCATAAGGCATTCATAACCCACATAGGCCTCAGGTTGAATTTAGAGGAGCAGGCAATGTATTCCTATGGGGAGAGAAGTCAATGCAAACTGTTTGTTGTTAACACCTTATTTTAACTGTGAAGGGTTAATGCCACACGGTCAAGGTTAGTCTTGCACGGATCGGGGGGACCTTAGGAACGTACCTGAGGTCGAATTGTGTTTCTCACCCTTACGGTTCTCTCACTGTCACCCAAAAGCAAATGACATTGTGGTGCAGGCTTCATTTTGGGCCTACTTTTCTAATGGTCGCTGCGCTTAGACCGAGCGAGCTACGGTCAAGCGGGATATCTCATTGAACTCGGCACGGCCTTGGGATTATGTTTATGCCATTGCCTGCTCTCTGTGTCTTTAAGCACCGCGCTTTGTCACTCCATCCTTGCTGTGTGTGTGTGTGAGCGCTTTTCTTTGACATCTGTTGGGAGAAATTACTGATTTTACAATTCAGGAGGGTTGCCTAATCACACATATGAAGTTTTGAAAAGATCTGACCTTTTTAACCCTTGGAAACAGCCACTATGACACCATTTAAGGCACTTCCTGTTGGCACAGGAAGCTATAAATAAACCCATATCCTGATTGGGGTATGCCTTTACAGAATCCTGAGTTTTAAGTCTTTACGTTAAGAACTGAGTTATTCACGGAGGGTTTAGTGAGTGTGTGTTATTTCAGAAAATCATAGAAAATCACAGAAATCTCGCAGAGCTCCGCAGCACACTTTAAAAAGATTTGTATGAACACCCTGCAACTGGATCTGTAACCGTTGAAAAAAAACACCTATCTTTGAACATCACCAATCTGTCCTTGTACGATTTCTCTTAAATGACGATAGATAAATGGCAGATTTTTTTTTTATTGACACCGGAGGCTCCTTGACTTTGACGTGAAGTGAAAAAATAATTTCTCTATTTTCATTTTGGACCTTTAATCCCAGAAAAATGGCCATAACTCAAAAACCGTTGAGGCCTAGACGCCATCTTGTTCGGGGCCAACTGCCCATTATGCCAAGCTATGCTCACCAAGTTTCGGCTTCAAAATATTTTCAGTTTTCGAGATAAGGCCCCGTCGTGATTCGTGATGTTTTGTCAAATTGATATTTGATTGCTTATGCCCTCTTGTGGGATTTTCCGGGATAGCGGAAGAATGAGCAAAATGTGATTATTTTATAAAACGAAAACCGAATGTCCGACAAAGTTCATTTGATGACTTCCCAGTAGGTCTGGCCCTGCCGCTCGGCCTGACGCCGTCCCCGAATTTTACAAATGTTTTCGGACGTCTAGTAAGGGACGGTACATTTGCAATATGGACTTTCTCACTAACCATACAGAAAATGTCGAAAAGTTCCCTTAAGGTATGGGGGTACCGGTACAGAGTCAATGTGGAAGCTATATACATGGGTTACCAGTACAGAGTCAATGTGGAGGCTATATACAGGGGGTACCAGTACAAAGTCAATGTGCGGGGGCACCGGTGTCGAGGTAATTGAGGCAATATGTACATGCAGGTAGAGTTATTAATTATTAATGTGACTATTCATAGATGATAACAACAGAGAGTAGCAGCCGTGTAGAAGGGGCAAGGGGCAATGCAAATAGTAATGGGTAGCCATTTTATTAGATGTTCAGGAGTTTTATGGCTTTAGGGTAGAAGCTGTTAAGAAGCCTCTTGGACCTAGACTTGGCACTCCGGTACCACTTGCCGTAAGGTAGCAGAGAGAACAGTCTATGACTAGGGTGGCTGGAGTCCTTGACAATTTTTAGTGCCTTCCTCTGACACCGCCTGGTATAGAGTTCCTGGATGGCAGAAAGCTTGGCCCCGGTGATGTACTGGGCCGTAGGCACTACCCTCTGTAGTGGATTACAGATGGAGGCCGAGCAGTTGCCATACCAGGCAGTGATGCAACCTGTCAGGATGCTCTCGATGGTGCAGCAGTAAAACTTTTTGAGGGCCTGAGGAACCATGCCAAATCTTTTCAGTCTCCTGAGGGGGAATAGGTTTTGTCCTCTTCACGACTCTCTTGGTGTACTTGGACCATGTTAGTTTGTTGGTGATGTGGAAGCCAAGGAACTCAAAGCTCTCAACCTAATCCACTACTGCCCCGTCGATGAGAATGGGGGTGTGCTCGGTCCCCTTTTCCTGTAGTCCACAATCATGTCCTTGATCAAGTTGAGAGAGGTTGTTGTCCTTGCACCACATGGTCAGGTCTCTGACCTCTTCCCTATAGGCTGTCTCATCATTGTCAGTGATCAGGTCTACCACTGTTGTGTCATCAGCAAACTTAATGATGGTGTTGGAGTCATGCCTGGCTGTGCAGTCATGAGTGAACAGGGAGTACAGGAATGGACTGAGCACGCACCCTTGAGGGGCCCTTGTGTTGAGGATCAGTGTGGGGGATGTGTTGTTGCCTACCCTCACCACTTGAGGGCGGCCCGTCAGGAAGTCCAGGATCCAGTTGTGAAGGTGTTTAGTCCCAGGGTCCCTAGCTTAGTGATGAGCTTTGAGGGCACTATGGTGTTGAATGCTGAGTTGTAGTCAATGAATAGCATTCTCACATAGGGGTTCCTTTTGTCCAGGTGTGAAAGGGCAGTGTGGAGTGCAATAGAGATTGGTTCATCTTTGGATCTGTTGGGGCGGAATGCAAATTGAAGTGGGTCTAAGGTTTCTGGGATAATGGTGTTGATGTGAGCCATGACCAGCATTTCAAAGCATGTCATGGCTACAGCTCGTCTGGTAGGCTTGTGTCACTGGGCAGCTCTCGGCTGTGCTTCCCTTTGTAGTCTGTAATAGTTTGCATAACCTGTCACATCCAACGAGGATCAGAGCCGATGTAGTACAAATCGATCTTAGTCCTGTATTGACTGTTTGCCTGTTTGATGGTTTGTCTGAGAGCCTATCAGGATTTCTTATAAGCTTCCTGGTTAGAGCGGCAGGGTAGCCTTGTGGTTAGAGCGTTGGACTAGTAACCGGAAGGTTGCGAGTTCAAACCCCGAGCTGATAAGGTAGAAATCTGTTGTTCTGCCCCTGAACAGGCAGTTAACCCACTGTTCCTAGGCCATCATCGAAAATAAGAATTTGTTCTTAACTAACTTGCCTGGTTAAATAAAGGTAAAAATAAATAAATAAATAAATAAAGAGAACCGCGCTTTGAAAGCTCTCCCCTTCAGCTGAATGCGAATGTTTCCTGTAATCCATGGATTCTGGTTGGAGTATGTGGTGTACTCCTCAACGACATCGGAAGAATCCATGAATATATTCCAGTTTGTGCAAAACAGTCCTGCAGTTTAGCATCTGCTTCATCTGACCAATTTTTAATAGACCTTTATTGACTGAGCTTCCTGCTTAAATATTTGCTTGTAAGCAGGAGTCAAGAGAACAAAATTATCGTAAGATTTGCCAAATGGAGGGAGAGCGAGGGAGAGCTTTGTACACGTCTCTGTGTGTGGAGTACAAGTGATCTATAATTTTTTCAGGTGGTCTAGAGATTTTGATTCCCTTTGGTTGCACATTTAACATGCTGATAGTAAAAATTTAGGTTAAACTGATTTAAGTTTCCCTGGATGAATCTCATTAAAGTCCCCGATGCCACTAGATGAGTCTCGCCTCGCTTCTGGATCTGGATGAGTCTCTGGATGAGCCTCTGGATGAGCTTCTGGATGAGCCTCTGGATGAGCCTCTGGATGACCTCTGGATGAGCCTCTGGATGAGCCTCTGGATGAGCCTCTTCCTGTTTGCTTATGGCGGAATACAGCTCATTGAGTCTCACTCTGTGGTGGAATGTAGATGAAAAATACATGCGAAAACTCTCTCGGTAGATAGTGTGGTCTGCAGCTTATCATGAGATTGAAACCTTCAGACTTCCTTAGATATCGTGCACCAGCTGCTTACAAATATGCATAGGCCCCGTGTCTTACAAGAGGCAGCTGTACTATTCTGCCGATAGAGATCTGAGATCTCTGGAGTTGGACCAATTTTGACAGATACTGTAACGGTTTTCTTGACTTGAAGGAGAGGCGGACCAAAACGCAGCGTGGTGGTTATTCATGGTTTTATAATAAAGACACTATACATGAATAAACTAGCAAAACAAGAAACGTGAAAACTCAAAACAGCCCTATCTGGTGCAAACACAGAGAGAGGAACAATCACCCACAAACACACAGTGAAACCCAGGCTAGCTAAGTATGATTCTCAATCAGAGACAACTAATGACACCTGCCTCTGATTGAGATACATACTAGGCCGAAACATAGAAATACCCAAATCATAGAAAAACAAAGATAGACTGCCCACCCCAACTCACGCCCCGACCATCCTAAAATAATGACAAAACAAAGGAACTAAAGTCAGAACGTGACAGATACAGTGCCTTCAGAAAGTATTCAGTCCCCTTCACTTATTCCACATTTTAATACGAAACGGTCTTATTCTACAATTGAGTAATTAAATACAAATACAAATATCCGAAGCAATTTATACACAATACCCCATAATGACAAAGCAAAAACAGGTTTTTTAGAAATGTTTGCAATTATTAAATAAAATGTAAAACAGAAATACCTTACTTACGTAAGTATTCAGACCTTTTGCTATGAAACTCGACATTGAGCTCACATACTGTTTCCATTGATAATCTTCAACGTCATTGAAGTCCACCTGTTTTAACCTGTTTTAACTTCAATTCAATATTTTACATGATTTGGAAAGGCTTGACACACCTGTCTTTATAAGGTCCCACGGTTGACAGTGCATTTCAGATCAAAAACCAAGCCATGAGGTCGAAGGAATTGTCCGTAGAGCTCCGAGACAGGATTGTATTGAGGCACAGATCTGGGGAAGGGTACCAAAACATTTCTGCAGCATTGAAGGTCCCCAAGAACACAGTGGCCTCCATCATTCTTAAATGGAAAAAGTTTGGAACCACAAATCATTTTCTTAGAGCTGGCAACCCGGCCAAACTGAGCAATCAGGAGCAATCGGGGGAGAAGGGTTTATGTCAGGGAGGTGATCAAGAATCCAATGGTCACTCTGACGGAGCTCCAGGGTTCCTATGTGGAGATGAAAGAACCTTCCAGAAGGACAACCATCTCTGCAACACTCCACCAATCAGGCCTTTATGTTAGAGTGGCAAGACGGAAGTCACTCCTCAGTAAAAGGAACATGACAGCCCACGTCGAGTTTGCCAAAAGGCACCTAAAGGACTCTCAGACCATGAGAAACCAAGATATGAGAAACAAGATTCTCTGGTCTGATGAAACAAAGATATACATCTTTGGCCTGAATGCCAAGTGTCACTTCTGGTGGAAACCTGTTATCATCCCTACGGTGAAGCATGGTGGTGGAAGCATCATTCTGTGGGGATGTTATTCAGTGGCAGGGACTGGGAGACTAGTCAGGATCGAGGGAAAGATGAACGGAGCAAACCCCAGAGATGCTTGATGAAAACCTGATACAGGACCTCAAGACTGGGGCGGAGGATCAACTTCCAACAAGACGACGACCCAAAGCACACAGCCAAGACAACGCATGAGTGGCTTTGGAACGTCCTTGACTGGCCCCGCCAGAGATCGGACTTTAACCCGATCGAACATCTCTGGAGAGACCTGAATGAAAATAGCTGTGCAGTGATGCTCCCCATCCAACTAGACAGAGCTTGAGAGGATTTGCGGAGAAGAATGGGAGAAACTCCCCAAATACAGGTTTACCAAGCTTGTAGTGTTATACCCTAGAATATTTGAGGCTATAATCGCTGCGAAAGGGTCTGAATATTTAAGTAAATGTAATATTTATATATATATCTATTTGTGACGATGTCTGGAATCCAGTTTTTTGATTTGTTGGGTATTATAGGGTGTTGTGTGTAGATTGATGAGGGGAAAAGAACCAGGAAAAAGTCAAGGGGTCTGAAGGCACTGTCATTGAGAAACTACCTGAGGAGAAGAAGAATGGAGGAAGGAAGAAGGGCGAAAGAGGAAGGAGGAGAGAAGGAGGCAACACAGTCTTGTAATTGGCAGGGATGATTTGTAGCTCTGGGAAGAAGTTGTGGCTCAATGACATCTGGGCACAGTGCCAAATCAATACAAAGTACTGTTCACTTTCTTCCCCTCCGGTGGTCGTGATGCAGCTTCGTCATTAGGAGAGGCCCCTCCGATGGTCGTGATGCTGCCTAGTCAGTAGGTGAGGCCCCTCCAATGGTCGTGATGCTGCCTCGTCATTGGGTGAGGCCCCTCCAATGGTCATGATGCTGCCTAGTCATTGGGTGAGGCCCCTCCGATAGTCGTGATGCTGCCTCGTCATTAGGTGAGGCCCCTCCAATGGTCGTAATGGTTGTCGTGTTTAGGATGAGAGACATTTTAGGAGTTGAAAATGTGAATAAAAATAACAATGCATACGTCATCACCCCTCATTCTCATCACCCCTCATTCTCCTCCCCCCTCGTGGTTCAAGCTCCCAGTGAGGGAGGACCTGTCAGTCCTTGTAGTGGTAGAGGGGTGTGTGTTGCTATCAATAGTAGATGTTGTCACAGAGCCACATACAGATCAATCAAATTTATTTATGAAGCCATTTTTACATCAGATGATGTCATAAAGTAATATACAGAAACCCAGCCTAAAACCCCAACAGCAAGCAATGCAGATGTAGAAGCACGGTGGCTAGGAAAAACTACCTAGAATGGCAGGGACCTAGGAAGAAACCTAGAGAGGAACCAGACTATGAGGGGTGGCCAGTCCTCTTTTGCCAGCAGGGAGATGATAAGAGTACATGGCCATTAATTAATTCAAGATGTTCAAACGTTCATAAATGACCAGCAGGGTCAGATAATAATAATCACAGTGGTTGTAGAGGGTGCAACAGGTCAGTACCTCAGGAGTAAATGTCAGTTGGCTTTTCATAGCCGATCATTAGGAGTATCTACCGCTCCTGCTGTCTCTAGAGAGATGAAAAAAGCAGGTCTGGGACAGGTAGCACCTCCGGTGAACAGGTCAGGGTTCCATAGCCGCAGGCAGAACAGTTAAAACTGGAGCAGCAGCACGGCCAGGTGGACTGGGGACAGCAATGAGTCATAAGGCCAGGTTGTCCTGAGGCATGGTCCGAGGGCTCAGGTCCTCCGACAGAGAGAAAGAAAGAGAGAAAGAGAATTAGAGAGAGCATACTTAAATTCACACAGGACACCGGATAAGACAGGAGAAGTACTCCAGATATAACAAACTGACCCTATCCCGCCGACACATAAACTACTGCAGCATAAATACTGGAGGCTGAGTCCGGAGGGGTCAGGAGACACTGTGGCCCCATCCGATGATACCCCCGCACGGGGCCAACCAGGCAGGATATAACCACACCCACTTTGCCAAAGCACAGCCCCCACACCACTAGAGGGATATCTTTAACCACCAACTTACCATCATGAGGCAAGGCCGAGTTTAGACCATGAAGATCTCCGCCACGGCACAAACCCGAGGGGGGAGCCAACCCAGACAGGAAGATGACGTCAGTGACTCAACCCACTCAAGTGACGCACCCCTCCTAGGGACGTCATGGAAGAGCACCAGTAAGCCAGTGACTCAGCCACCTTAATAAGGTCAGAGGGGAGTGGGGAGAGGGGAGCTGGCCGGGCAGAGACAGCAAGGGCAGCTTGTTGCTCCAGTACCTTGCAGTTCATGTTCGCACCCCTCCCAGGGACGGCATGAGAGAGCCCCAGTAAGCCAGTGACTCAGCCCTTGTAATAGGGTTAGAGGCAGAGAATCCCAGTGGAAAGAGGGGAACCGGCCAGGCAGAGACAGCAAGGGCGGTTCGTTGCTCCAGAGCCTTTCCGTTCACCTTCCCACCCCTGGGTCAGACTACACTCAATCATAGGACATACTGAAGAGATGAGTCTTCAGTAAAGTCTTAAAGGTCGAGACCGAGTCTGCGTCTATCACATGGGTAGGCAGACCATCCATAAAAATTGAGCTCTATAGGAGAAAGCCCTGCCTCCACTGTTTGCTTAGAAATTCTAGGGACAGTAAGCAGGCCTGCGTCTTGTGACCGTAGTGTACGTGTAGGTATGTACGGCAGGACCAAATCAGAGAGATAGGTAGGAGCAAATCTTTGTAATGCTTTGTAGGTTAGTGGTAATACCTTGATATCAGCCCTTGCCTTAACAGGAAGCCAGTGTAGGGAGGCTAGCACTGGAGTAATATGAGTAATATCATACATTTTTGGGGTTCTAGTTTGTCCTCTACTTTCCTCTCCCATCTGTCCTCCTCTCTCCTCTCCCATCTGTCCTCCTTCAAACCTTGAAACAGTCCTGACATGTTCGTCAAAAGAGAGATCAGGGTCCAGAGTAACACCAGGGTCCTTCACAGTTTTATTTTAGACGACTGTACAACCATCAAGATTAATTGTTAGATCCAAAGCAGATTTCGTTGTGTCTGTTTTGTCCGAGTTTAAAAGTAAAACATTTGCCGCCATCCACTTCCTTATGTCTGAAACACAGGCTTCAAGGAAGGGCAATTTTGGGGTTTCACCATGTTTCATCGAAATGTACAGCTGAGTGTCATCCGTATAGCAGTGAAAGTTAACATTATGTTTCCGAATGACATCACCAAGAGGTAAAATATATAGTGAAAACAATAGTGGTCCTAAAACAGAACCTTGAGGAACGCCGAAACTTTTCAAAAGATAAACTATCCACAGAGACAAACTGATATCTTTCCGACAGATAAGTTCTAATCCAGGCCAGAACTTGTCCGTGCAGACCAATTTGCGTTTCCAATCTCTCCAAAAGGATGTGGTGATCGATGGTGTCAAAAGCAGCACTAAGGTCTAGGAGCACGAGGACAGATGCAGAGCCTTGGTCTGACACCATTAAAAGATGGGGTCTAAAACCAGACTGAAGTATTTCGTATACATTGGATAAGAGCGTCTGCCAAATGACTTAAATGTAATGTAAATGTAAATGTAATTGTTTGTCTTCAGGAAGGCAGTGAGTTTCTGCGCAACAGCCTTTTCTAAAAATTTTGAGAGGAATGGAAGATTCGATATAGGCCGATAGTTTTTTATATTTTCTGGGTCAAGGTTTGGCTTTTTCAAGAGAGGCTTTATTACTGCCACTTTTAGTGAGTTTGGTACACATCCGGTGGATAGAGAGCCGTTTATTATGTTCAACATAGGAGGGCCAAGCACAGGAAGGAGCTCTTTCAGAAGTTTACTAAAACCAACTCATTATTTGTCTTCATTGAGTTGCTGCGCCAACATTTTTGGGAAGATATAGGTCAACGTTTTTTTCAACATTTTTGAGAAGATATAGATCAACGTTTTTTTCAACATTTTTGAGAAGATATAGGTCAACGTTTTTTTCAACATTTTTGAGAAGATATAGGTCAACGTTTTATTCAACATTTTCCAGGTCAAGAGAGGCTTTATTATTTACTCACTTTTAGGGAGTCCGGAGGAGAGGGAGACGTTTATTATGCTCAACATAGGAAGGAGCTCTTTTCCGTAGACATGTTGGACAAAAACCACTGAGTCGATGATTTGTTGCAATTGCAAACGTAATAAAATGGTGGTCTGATAGTCCAGGATTATGAGGAAAAACATTAAGATCCACAACATTTATTCCATGGGACAAAACTAGGTCCAGCTTATGACTGTGACAGTGAGTGGGTCCAGAGACATGTTGGACAAAACCCACTGAGTCGATGATGGCTCCGAAAGCCTTTTGGAGTGGGTCTGTGGACTTTTCCATGTGAATATTAAAGTCCCCAAAAATTGGAATATTACCTGGCAAGACTACAAGGTCCAATAGGAATTCAGGGAACTCAGTGAGGAACGCTGTATATGGCCCAGGAGGACTGTAAACAGTAGCTATAAAAAGTGATTGAGTAGTTTGCATAGATTTCATGATTAGAAGCTCAAAAGATGAAAATGCAGACTTTTATGTTTTGGTAAATTGAAATGGTGGTCCGATAGTCCAGGATTATGAGGAAAAACATTAAGATCCACAACATTTATTCCATGGGACAAAACTAGGTCCAGCGTATGACTGTGACAGTGAGTGGGTCCAGAGACATGTTGGTTGCTATCGTGAACCTTAGCAACACCTCCCGCCTTTGCGGGATGCATGGGAGATATGGTCACTAGTGTAACCAGGAGGAGAGGCGGAGGAGATAATATGGATATATGGGAGTTCGAGCCGTGTCTAGGTTGATAGATAAGATGGCCTTTATATAACGAGAAGGAGATCTCAATATAATCTCACCAACACTGTATCTGACATGACGATGTCCTCGTTACTTCATTTGGAGAGGATTTATTATTATTATTTTTAAATTTTACCTTTATTTAACCAGGCAAGTCATTTAAGAACAAATTCTTATTTTCAATGACGGCCTGGGAACAGTGGGTTAACTGCCTGTTCAGGGGCAGAACGACAGATTTGTACCTTGTCAGTTTGGGGGTTTGAACTTGCAACCTTCCGATTACTAGTCCAACGCTCTAACCACTAGGCTACCCTGCCGCCCCATTATTGAGAATCACCAGACTAAACACAAAGACACAGAGGACTATATTGTACAGTACCAAAGTATTCATCCCCCTTGGCATTTTTCCTATTTTGTTGCATTACAACATGTAATTGAAATAGATTTTTTGTTGGATTTCATATAATGGACATACACAAAACAGGTTTGTTGAAGTGAAATGAAAAAAATGACTTGTTTAAAAATAAAAAATAAAGTGAAAAAGTGATGCATGTAGATGCATGTATTCACCCCTTTTTTGCTATGAACCAAGCAAGCGGACCATGAAGACCAAGGAGCAAACAGGTCAGGGACAAAGTTGTGGAGAAGTACAGATCAGTGTTGGGTTATGAAAAAATATCCCAAATTTGAACATCCCACGGAGCACCATTAAATCTGTTTTTTTTTTTAAAGAAAGAATATGGCATCACAACAAACCTGCCAAGAGAGGGCCACCCACCAAAACTCACGAAACAGGCAAGGAGGCAATGAATCAGAGAGGCAACAAAGAGACCAAAGATAACCCTGAAGGAGATGCAAAGCTCCACAGCGAAGATTGGAGTGTCTGTCCATAGGATCAGTTTTAGCCGTACACTCCACAGAGCTTTACGGAAAAGGCCTGAAAAAAATAAGCAAAAATGTCAAAAGGCACCAAACATATGGAAGAAGGTTCTCTGGTCAGATGATACTAGTATTGAGTTTTTTGGCCATCAAAGAAAATGCTATGTCTATCTCATCGCCCCAAGGACACCATCCCCACAGTGAAGCATGGTGGTGGCAGCATCATGTTGTGGAGATATTTTTCATCGGCAGGGACTGGGAAACTGGTCAGAATTTAAGGAATGGTGGATCATTCTTGAGGAAAACGTGTTTCAATCTTCCAGAGATTTGAGACTGGGACAGAGGTTTATACCTTCCAGCAGGACAATGACCCTAAGCAAACTGCTAAAGAAACATTCAAGTGGATTAAGGGGAAACATTTAAATGTCTTGGAATGGCCTAGTCAAAGCCTAGACCTCAATCCAATTGTGAATCTGTGGTATGACTTAATGATTGCTGTACACCAGCGGAACCCATCCAACTTGAAAGAGCTGGAGCAGTTTTGCCTTGACAAATGGGCAACATCCCAGTGGATATATGTGCCAAGCTCATAGAGACATAACCCAAGAGACTTGCAGCTGTAAGTGCTGCAAAAGGTGGCTCTACAAAGTATTGACTTTGGGGGGGTGAATAGTTATGCATGCTCAAGTTTTCAGTTTTTTTTGTCTTATTTCTTGTTTGTTTCACAATAAAAAAAACATGTTGCATCTTCAAAGTGGTACGCATCTTGTGTAAATCAAATGATACAAACCCCACAAAAATAAATTTTATGCAATATGGGATAAATAATTTTGCAAGCCACTGTACTTCTAGCCTGAGAGGTTCCCCCTGCCTGGACTGGGAGGTTTCATCTGCATGGACTGGGAGGTTTCATCTACATGGCCTGGGAGGTTCCCACTGCATGGACTGGGAGGTTTCATCTACATGGCCTAGGAGGTTCCCTCTGCCTGAACTGGGAGGTTTCATCTACATGGCCTGGGAGGTTCCCTCTGCATGGACTGGGAGGTTTCATCTACATGGCCTGGGAGGTTCCCTCTGCCTGAACTGGGAGGTTTCATCTACATGGCCTGGGAGGTTCCCTCTGCCAGGACTGGGAGGTTCCCTCTGCCTGGACTGGGAGGTTCCCTCTGCCAGGACTTGGAGGTTCCCTCTGCCAGGACTTGGAGGTTCCCTCTGCCTGGACTTGGAGGTTCCCCCTGCCTGGACTTGGAGGTTTCATCCACATGGCCTGGGAGGTTCCCTCTGCCAGGACTTGGAGGTTCCCTCTGCCAGGACTTGGAGGTTCCCTCTGCCAGGACTTGGAGGTAGACAGTCAGATTGAGACAGAGGTAGTTCTTCCATTTTCCCTGTCAGTTGCCTCGTCTCCATGACAACGGATATAGAAATCACAGTGACTCCTGAGAAGAAAGAACTTGGTGACACACAGTGTCCCTTTGTGGTGCATGAAGTCCACAGGGTTCATTAAAGAGCACAGTTGGTCAAGGAGGCGTATTCAACACACTGAAGCGGAAGAATACAGCAAAGGTACCGAGGAGAGAGGAGGACAGAGGGAAAGAGAGGAGAAGAGAGAGGAGAGGAGAGGAGAGAGGATAAAGGAGAGGAGAGAGGAGAGAGGGAAAGAGAGGAGAGGAGAGAGGGGAGGAGAGGAGAGGAGAGAGGATAAAGGAGAGGGGAGAGAAGGACAGAGGGAAAGAGAGGAGAGGAGAGAGGGGAGGAGAGGAGAGAGGATAGAGGAGAGGGGAGAGAATGACAGAGGGAAAGAGAGGAGAAGAGAGAGGAGAGGAGAGGAGGGAGAGGAGAGGAGAGGAGAGGAGAGGAGAGGAGAGGAGAGGAGAGGAGAGGGGATAGAGGAGAGGGGAGAGGAGGACAGAGGGAAAGAGAAGAGAGAGGAGAGGAGAGAGGATAAAGGAGAGGAGAGAGGAGAGGAGACAGAGGATAAAGGAGAGGAGAGAGGAGGAAGAGGGAAACAGAGGAAGGGAGAGAGGAGAGGAGAGGAGAGAAGATAAAGGAGAGGAGAGGAGAGGAGAGAGGAGAGGAGAGGACAGAGGGAAAGAGAGGAGAGGAGAGGAGAGGAGAGGAGAGGAGAGGAAAGAGGATAGAGGATAGAGGAGAGGAGGACAGATGGGAGAGGAGAGGACAGAGGAAACGAGAGGAGAGGAGAGGAGAGGAAAGAGGAGAAGAGAGGAGAGGAGGACAGAGGGGAGAGGAAAGGAGAGAGGAGGACAGAGAGGAGAGGAGAGAGGAGGACAGATGGGAGAGGAGAGAGGAGGACAGATGGGAGAGGTTAGGAAAGTGGAGGACAAAGGGGAGAGAGAAGAGAGAGGAGGACAGAGGATAGAGGAGACGAGAGAGGAGGACAGATGTGAGAGGGGAGAAGAGGACAAAGGGGAGAGAGGAGGACAGAGGGGAGAGGAGAGAAAGGGAGGAGGAAAGAGGACAGATACCAGAGGCCTTGGTCAAAGAGCCCTTCTCTCCACCAAGGTCAGAAATAGGTTCATGTGAAAAACGGACTTGTTCCATTGTCGTAAAAGCAGCTCAATAGTCCTATGTCATCTGAACATGTTTCACACAACTTTATAGAATGTGTTCCTCTGTCCTCTCCTCTCTGTCCTCTCTTTTCCTCTGTCCTCTCCTCTCCCATCTGTCATCCTCTCCTCTATCCTCTTTCCTCTCCTCCCTCTCCTCTCCTCTCCTCTCCTCTCCTCTCCTCTCCTCTCCTCTCCTCTCCTCTCCTCTCCTCTCTCCTCACTTCTTCCTTCTGACCTCCCCTCTCTCTCCTCTCCCCACCATCCTCCCCTCTCTATCTCTCCTCTCAGATCAGTCCTCCCCTCTCTCTCTACTCTCTCCTCCATCCTCCCCTCTCTTTCTCTCCTCTCCCCTCTGTCCTCCCTTCTCTCTCTCTACTCTCCCCTCCATCCTCCCCTCTATTTCTCTCCTCTCCCCTCCATCCTC
Organism: Oncorhynchus masou masou; assembly: GCF_036934945.1. NCBI lineage: Eukaryota > Metazoa > Chordata > Actinopteri > Salmoniformes > Salmonidae > Oncorhynchus > Oncorhynchus masou. Next base: position 55,149 of record NW_027001759.1, read on the forward strand.
CCCTCGCTTTCTCTCCTCTCCCCTCCACCCCCCCTCTCTTTCTCTCCTCTCCCCTCTGTCCTCCGCTCTCTCCCTCTCCTCTCCCCTCTATCCTCCCCTCTCTTTCTCTCCTCTCCCCTCTGTCCTCCCCTCTCTCTCTACTCTCCCCTCCATCCTCCGCTCTCTTTCTATCCTCGACCCTCCATCCTCCCCTCTCTTTCTCTCCTCTCCCCTCCATCCTCCCCTCTCTTTCTCTCCTCTCCCCTCCATCCTCCCCTCTCTTTCTCTCCTCTCCCCTCCATCCTCCCCTCTCTTTCTCTCCTCTCCCCTCCATCCTCCCTCTCTTTCTCTCCTCTCCCCTCCATCCTCCCCTCTCTTTCTCTCCTCTCCCTTCCATCCTTCCCCTCTCTTTCTCTCCTCTCCCCTCTGTCCTCCCTTCTCTCTCTCTACTCTCCCCTCCATCCTCCCCTCTATTTCTCTCCTCTCCCCTCCATCCTCCCCTCGCTTTCTCTCCTCTCCCCTCCACCCCCCTCTCTTTCTCTCCTCTCCCCTCTGTCCTCCGCTCTCTCCCTCTCCTCTCCCCTCTATCCTCCCCTCTCTTTCTCTCCTCTCCCCTCTGTCCTCCCCTCTCTCTCTCTACTCTCCCCTCCATCCTCCGCTCTCTTTCTATCCTCGACCCTCCATCCTCCCCTCTCTTTCTCTCCTCTCCCCTCTGTCCTCCCCTCTCTCTCTCTACTCTCCCCTCCATCCTCCGCTCTCTTTCTATCCTCGACCCTCCATCCTCCCCTCTCTTTCTCTCCTCTCCCCTCCATCCTCCCCTCTCTTTCTCTCCTCTCCCCTCCATCCTCCCCTCTCTTTCTCTCCTCTCCCTTCCATCCTTCCCCTCTCTTTCTCTCCTCTCCCCTCTGTCCTCCCATCTCTATCTCTCCTCCTCTCTCCTCTCCCTTCTCCTCTCTCCTCTCCCCTCTCCCCTCTCCCCTCTCCCCTCTCCCCTCTCCCCTCTCCCCCTCTCCCTCTCCTCTCCCCTCTCTCCTCTCCCCTCTCCTCTCCCCTCCATCCTCCCATCTCTCTCTCCTCTCCCCTCTCTCCCCCTCTCCCCTCTCCCCTTTGTCCCCTCTTTCTCTCCCCTCTGTCCTCCCCTCTCTCTCCTCCCCTCTGTCCTCCCCACTCTCTCTCTCCTCTCCCCTCTGTCCCCTCTTTCTCTCCCCTCTCTCTGTCTCCTCTCCCCTCTGTCCCCTCTTTCTCTCCCCTCTGTCCTCCCCTCTCTCTCCTCTCCCCTCTGTCCTCCCCTCTCGCTCTCTCCTCTCCCCTCTGTCCCCTATTTCTCTCCCCTCTCTCTCTCTCTCCTCTGTCTTCCCCTCTTTCTCTCCCCTCTGTCCCCTCATTCTCTCCCCCTGTCCCTCCCCTCTGTCATCCTCTCTCTCCTCCACTCTCTCTCTCTCTCTCCTCTCCTCTCTGTCCCCTCTTTCTCTCCCCTCTGTCCTCCCCTCTCTCTCTCTCCTCTCCCGTCTGTCCCCTCTTTCTCTCCCCTCTGTCCTCCCATCTCTCTCTCTCCTCACCCCTCTGTCCTCTCTTTCTCTCCCCTCTGTCCTCCCCTCTCTCCTCTCCCCTCTGTCCCCTATTTCTCTCCCCTCTGTCCCCCCCCTCTCTCTCTCTCTCTCCTCTCCACTCTCTCCTTTCTTTCCCAAATTTATTAGAATGTGTTGTCTCTCCTGCCCCTAAATATACAACACATTTTCCTCCACACTAGTGGTAGAGTTTGCATGAAATGAAAATGGATACGTACTCAGGTAAAATGAGACTTATTGTGAACCTGAAATGATTTTAGTGTTGATTCATGAAACCAAAGCCGTGTGGAAGCGGTTGGTGATATACAACGCTCCCCTGTAAATGTCTGTTTAGGCTCTGTCCATGCGTGTCTGCAACATGTATCAAGGGACTGACTCTGTAGAAGAAGTTGTACAAGGCATTGGAGGCCTCTACTGGCCAACCAGATCTTTGCATCACAGCTGTGTCATCAGCTGGCTGGGAATAAGGCCTATATTAACCCTACTACAGTCCCTGAAAGTTAGTTAGGAAAATGACCCCTATCTACATACAGTACAGTATACAATAGTGCTATTTCCTATATAGTGCACTGATTTCGACCAGGGTCCTTAGAGTCAAACTATAGGGTGCTTTTTGGGAAACCACCGTTGTAACTCGTGTTTCATGGGACTGAATATGAAAGAAACAGTAACAATCTACCGTAAAAGAAAAAGCCATGAAATTCAAGTGTTACTCAGACAGCTGATGGCTGAACTCATTACACATAAAACCCGAAAAGAGACTCTGAGAATCTGTGTTTCTATTAGAAAAGTGTCTGAAAAAACAACTCTTGTCCTCCATATGCTCCAGGAATAGAATCTGTTCAATAAAACTGTCAAAAGCTTCATTGAACAATGAAAATCAAACATTAAATTATTTAAATTAAATTAATTAGCATTAAACACTTCTTTAAACAAGATGGAGCCAAAAGACGTGTTTGAATACTCACTACTTTTTTTGTGACGTGATTTGAGTATATACAGTAGTATGTTTATTGGTCAAAATTATGGACATAGTTATGGACATAGTTAGTATGCCAAAGGTTCCCGGGATGTCATACTACATTCGCCAATATACGAAGCAGTGAGCACTATTTCAATGCTTTTAGGTCCCTGAATGCAATTCTTCAGAAAATGGGCGTGACTTCACATAGTTTTCAGAATTGAAGAAAATGAGTTTACCAACGCGCAGAGCGCACTCCGACACTCCAGATTGAATTTAAAAACTGAAGTCGTATAATGTCTAGCGAGTAATTTGTTATGTTAACAAGCTAGCAAGAGGTTGCATAGCAACAGCATAAACATCCGGTAGACAGGCAAAGCGCTAGTACACTCAACTGAAAGGATGCCGTTTGTTTACAGTATACTAAAAGGAACTAATAGTATATAGTATGTACTATATAGTCATTAAGTATGTAGTATAAAGTATGTTAGTATGGGTATTCGAAGAAAGTATTTGTTTTGTTGTCTTTGCTTTTTTTGACATAATTTTCTCAGAACGTTTCTTGCGATATTAACTACAGCTGTAAAGAACTTTGGGATATTAGATCGGCAGTCGCATTTTGACCAGAAATTCAACTTCCCTGAATTGGATCCATTGATTTAACGTCTTGAGGTAATTCCGTTCACCCCAGGGTCAGCTCCAAGACGCCGTTGCCCCGAGAAGAGGAATAAGGACTTTTGTCAGACTCAGGATGTGTGCATACCATCCACCGCTTCCAAGTATATTACTCCCTGACGTTCAGTCTCTGGACAGTGAGGTGAGGATCTCCTTCCAGAGAAACATCAGGGACTGTAACATTTTCTGTTTCACACAATCATGACCCTCTCCGGATAAACTGTCCCCATCCATTCAGCCAGGGGGGGGTTCTCTGTCCATTGTGCCGACAGGAAGTAAAAACTCTCAGGGAAAATTAAATGTTGTGGTGTATGTCTCTGGATTACCTACTCATTGTGTGACTGTGGAAATGTACAATAAATCAAGTCCTGTTGTTCAGTTGTAAAGCTATCCACCGTTCCAGTCCCCAACACCCACAACATAGGTGCCCTATCCTCACCGCACTGCACACTGCACACTGCCCTATACTCATCGAACTGCCCTGTCATCACACTGCACACTGCCCCATCCTCAACACACTGCCCTGTCCCATCTGAACAACAGGAATGAATATATACTGTATTCTAGTCATCATCCTATACAATAACTGTAGAAGCACGGTGGGTAGGAAAACCTCCCTAGAAAGGCCAAAACCTAGTAAGAAACCTAGAGAGGAACCAGGCTATGTGGGGTGGGCAGTCCTCTTCTGGCTGTGCCGGGTGGAGATTATAACCGAACATGGCCAAGATGTTCAAATGTTCATAAATGACCAGCATGGTCGAATAATAATAAGGCAGAACAGTTGAAACTGGAGCAGCAGCACGGCCAGGTGGACTGAGAACAGTAAGGAGTCATCATGTCAGGTAGTCCTGAGGCATGGTCCTAGGGCTCAGGTCCTCTGAGAGAGAAAGAGATAATTAGAGAGAGCACACTTAAATTCACATAGGACACTGAATAGGACAGGAGAAGTACTCCAGATCTAACAAACTGACCCTAGCCCCCCGACACATAAACTACTGCAGCATAAATACTGGAGGCTGAGACAGGAGGGGTCAGGAGACACTGTGGCCCCAACTGAGGACACCCCCAGACAAGGCCAAACAGGAAGGATATAACCCCAAACACTTTGCCAAAGCACAGCCCCCACACCACTAGAGGGATATCTTCAACCACCAACTTACCATCCTGAGACAAAGCTGAGTATAGCCCGCAAAGATCTCCGCCATGGCACAACCCAAGGGGGAGGGCGCCAACCCAGACAGGATGACCACATCAGTGAACCAACCCACTCAGGTGACGCACCCCTCCCAGGGACGGTATGAGAGAGCCCCAGCAAGCCAGTGACTCAGCCCCTGTAATAGGGTTAGAGGCAGAGAATCCCAGTGGAAAGAGGGGAACCTGCCAGGCAGAGACAGCAAGGGCGGTTCGTTGCTCCAGAGCCTTTCCGTTCACCTTCCCACTCCTGGGCCAGACTACACTCAATCATATGACCCACTGAAGAGATGAGTCTTCAGTAAAGACTTAAAGGTTGAGACCGAGTTTGCGTCTCTGACATGGCTAGGCAGACCGTTCCATAAAAATGGAGCTCTATAGGAGAAAACCCTGCCTCCAGCTGTTTGCTTAGAAATTCTAGGGACAATTAGGAGGCCTGCGTCTTGTGACCGTAGCGTACATGTAGGTATGTACGGCAGGGCCAAATCAGAGAGATAGTTAGGAGCAAGCCCATGTAATGCTTTGTAGGTTAGCAGTAAAACCTTGAAATCAGCCCTTGCTTTGACAGGAAGCCAGTGTAGGGAGGCTAGCACTGGAGTAATATGATCAAATGCTTTATCTGGGTCGCCGGAAAGTAGAGCATTGCAGTAGTCTAACCTAGAAGTGACAAAAGCATGGATGAATTTTTCTGCATCATTTTTGGACAGAAAGTTTCAGATTTTTAGATGGAAAAAAGCTGTCCTTGAAACGGTCTTGATATGTTCTTCAAAAGAGAGATCAGGGTCCAGAGTAACGCTGAGGTCCTTCACAGTTTTATTTGAGACGACTGTACAACCATTACGATTAATTGTTAGATCAATTAGCGAGGGCAATTTTGGGGCTTCACCATGTTTCATTGAAATGTACAGCTGTGTGTCATCCGCATAGCAGTGAAAGTTAACATTATGTTTTCGAATGACATCCCCAAGAGGTAAAATATATAGTGAAAACAATAATGGTCCTAAAACGGAACCTTGAGGAACACCGAAATTTACAGTTTATTTGATAGAGGACAAACCATTCACAGAGACAAACTGATATCTTTCCGACAGATAAGATCTAAACCAGGCCAGAACATGTCCGTGTAGACTCATTTGGGTTTCCAATCTCTCCAAAAGAATGTGGTGATCGATGGTATCAAAAGCAGCACTAAGGTCTAGGAGCACGAGGACAGATGCAGAGCCTCGGTCTGATGCCATTAAAAGGTAATTTACCACCTTCACAAGTGCAGTCTCAGTGCTATGATGGGGTCTAAAACCAGACTGAAGCATTTTGTATACATTGTTTGTCTTCAGGAAGGCAGTGAGTTGCTGCGCAACAGCCTTTTCTAAAATATTTGAGAGGAATGGAAGAGTCGATATAGGCCGATAGTTTTTTATATTTTCTGGGTCAAGGTTTGGCTTTTTCAAGAGAGGATTTATTACTGCCACGTTTTGTCATGGCTTTCGTTGTGGGAAGGAGGAGCGGACCAAAATGCAGCGTAGTTGTGATTCATTTTATTTAATAAGGAAACTATACACGATTAAACTAACAAAATAACAAACGTACGAAAACCGAAAACAGCCCTATCTGGTGCAAAACACAGAGACAGGAACAATCACCCACAAACACACAGTGAAACCCAGGCTATCTAAATATGGTTCCCAATCAGAGACAATGACTAACACCTGCCCCTGATTGAGAACGATATCAGGCCAAACACAGAAATAGACAAACAAGACATCCAACATAGAATGCCCACTCAGATCACACCCTGACCAATCAAAACATAGAAACATACAAAGTAAACTATGGCCAGGGCGTGACACATTTAGTGAGTTTGGTACACATCCGGTGGATAGAGAGCAGTTTATTATGTTCAACATAGGAGGACCAAGCACAGGAAGCAGCTCTTTCAGTAGTTTAGTTGGAATAGGGTCCAGTAAGCAGCTTGAAGTTTTAGAGGCCATGATTATTTTCATCATTGTGTCAAGAGATATAGTACTAAAACACTTGAGCGTCTCTCTTGATACTAGGTCCTGGCAGAGTTGTGCAGACTCAGGACAACTGAGCTTTGAAGGAATACGCAGATTTAAAGAGGAGTCCATAATTTGCTTTCTAATAATCATGATCTTTTCCTCAAAGAAGTTCATGAATTTATCACTGCTAAAGTGAAAGTCATCCTCTCTTGGGGAATGCTGCTTTTTAGTTAGCTTTGCGACAGTATCAAAAAGGAATTTCGGATTGTTCTTATTTTCCTCAATTATGTTAGAAAAATAGGATGATCGAGCAGCAGTAAGGGCTCTTCGGTACTACTTTTCTGGAAGCTTGCTTCAGAGCTCGGGTATTTTCTGTGTACCAGGGAGCTAGTTTCTTATGAGAAATGTTTTTAGTTTTTAGGGGTGCAACTGCATCTAGGGTATTGCACAAGGTTAAATTGAGTTCCTCAGTTAAGTGGTTAACTGACTTTTGTCCTCTGGCGTCCTTGGGTAGACAGAGGGAATCTGGAAGGACATCAAGGAATCTTTGTGTTGTCTGTGAATTTATACCACGACTTTTGATGTTCCTTGGTTGGGGTCTGAGCAGATTATTTGAAATGGTGGTCCGATTGTCCAGGATTACGAGGAAAAACATTAAGATCCACAACATTTATTCCATGGGACAAAACTAGGTCCAGAGTATGACTGTGGCAGTGAGTGGGTCCAGAGACATGTTGGACAAAACCCACTGAGTCGATGATGGCTCGGAAGGCCTTTTGGAGTGGGTCTATGGACTTTTCCATGTGAATATTAAAGTCACCAAAGATTAGAATATTATCTGCTATGACTACAACGTCCGATAGGAATTCAGGGAACTCAGTGAGGAACGCTGTATATGGCCCAGGAGGCCTGTAAACAGTAGCTATAAAAAGTGATTGAGTAGGCTGCATAGATTTCATGACTAGAAGCTCAAAAGACGAAAATGGCATTTTTTTTTTGTAAATTGAAATTTGCTATCGTAAATGTTAGCAACACCTCCGCCTTTGCGGGATGCACGGGGGATATGGTCACTAGTGTAGCCAGGAGGTGAGGCCTCATTTAACACAGTAAATTCATCAGGCTTAAGCCATGTTTCAGTCAGGCCAATCACATCAAGATTATGATCAGTGATTAGTTCATTGACTATAATTGCCTTTGAAGTAAGGGATCTAACATTAAGTAGCCCTATTTTGAGATGTGAGGTATCATGATCTCTTTCAATAATGGCAGGAATGGAGGAGGTCTTTATCCTAGTGAGATTGCTAAGGCGAACACCGCCATGTTTAGTTTTGCCCAACCTAGGTCGAGGCACAGACACGGTCTCAATGGGGATAGCTGACTACACTGACTGTGCTAGTGGCAGACTCCACTATGCTGGCAGGCTGGCTAACAGCCTGCTGCCTTACCTGCACCCTATTTCATTGTGGAGCTAGAGGAGTTAGAGCTCTATCTATGTTGGTAGATAAGATGAGAGCACCCCTCCAGCTAGGATGGAGTCCGTCACTCCTCAGCAGGTCAGGCTTGGTCCTGTTTGTGGGTGAGTCCCAGAAAGAGGGCCAATTATCTACAAATTCTATCTTTTGGGAGGGGCAGAAAACAGTTTTCAACCAGCGATTGAGTTGTGAGACTCTGCTGTAGAGCTCATCACTCCCCCTAACTGGGAGGGGGCCAGAGACAATTACTCGATGCCGACACATCTTTCTAGCTGATTTACACTCAGAAGCTATGTTGCGCTTGGTGATCTCTGACTGATCTCTGCACACTGCCCTGTCCTCATCACACTGCCCTGTCCTCATCACACTGCCCTGTCCTCATCACACTGCCCTGTCCTCATCACACTGCACACTGCCCTATCCTCATCACACTGCACACTGCCCTATCCTCATCACACTGCCCTGTCCTCATCACTCCCACACTGCCCTGTCCTCATCACACTGCCCTGTCCTCATCACACTGCCCTGCCCTGTCCTCATCACACTGCCCTGTCCTCATCACACTGCCCTGTCCTCATCCTGCCCTGTCCTCATCACACTGTCCTGTCCTCATCACACTGTCCTGTCCTCATCACACTGCCCTGTCCTCATCACACTGCCCTGTCCTCATCACACTGCCCTGTCCTCATCACACTGCCCTGTCCTCATCACACTGCCCTGTCCTCATCACACTGCACACTGCCCTATCCTCATCACACTACACACTGCCCTATCCTCATCACACTGCCCTGTCCTCATCACACTGCCCTGTCCTCATCACACTGTCCTGTCCTCATCACACTGTCCTGTCCTCATCACACTGCCCTGTCCCATCTGAAAAACAGGAATGAATATATACTGTATTCTAGTCATTATCCTATATAATAACAATCCATACAGTCTATACACACCATCCTATATAACTACTGTCTACACTGTCTATACACACCATCCTATATAACTACTGTCTACACTGTCTATACTCACCATCCTATAATACTACTGTCTATACACACCATCCTATATAACTACTGTCTATACACACCATCTTATATAACTAATGTCTATACACACAGTCCTATATAACTACTGTCTATACTGTCTATACACACCATCCTATATAACTACTGTCGATACACACCATCCTATATAACTACTGTCTATACACACCATCCTATATAACTACTGTCTATACTGTCTATTCACACCATCCTATAGAACTACTGTCTATACACACCATCCTATATAACTACTGTCTATACTGTCTATACACACTATCCTATGTAACTACTGTCTATACATACCATCCTATATAACTACTATCAATACACACCATCCTATATAACTACTGTCTATACACACCATCCTATATAACTACTGTCTATACACACCATCCTATATAACTACTGTCTATACACACCATCCTATATAACTACTGTCTATACACACCATTCTATATAACTACTGTCTATACACACCATCCTATATAACTACTGTCTATACACACCATCCTATATAACTACTGTCTATACACACCATCCTATATAACTACTGTCTATGCTGTCTATACACGCCATCCTATATAACTACTGTCTATACACACTATCCTATATAACTACTGTCTATACTGTCTATACACACCATCCTATATAACTACTGTCTATGCTGTCTATACACACCATCCTATATAACTACTGTCTATACTGTCTATACACACCATCCTATAGAACTACTGTCTATACACACTATCCTATATAACTACTGTCTATACACACCATCCTATATAACTACTGTCTATACACACCATCCTATATAACTACTGTCTATACACACCATCCTATATAACTACTGTCTATGCTGTCTATACACACCATCCTATAGAACTACTGTCTATACCCACTATCCTATATAACTACTGTCTATACACACCATCCTATATAACTACTGTCTATACACACCATCCTATATAACTACTGTCTATACACACCATCCTATATAACTACTGTCTATACACACCATCCTATATAACTACTGTCTATACACACCACCCTATATAACTACTGTCTATGCTGTCTATACACACCATCCTATATAACTACTGTCTATGCTGTCTATACACACCATCCAATATATCTACTGTCTATACACACCATCCTATAGAACTACTGTCTATACACACCATCCTATATAACTACTGTCTATACACACCATACTATATAACTACTGTCTATACTGTCTATACACACCATCCTATATAACTACTGTCTATACACACTATCCTATATAACTACTGTCTATACTGTCTATACACACCATCCTATATAACTACTGTCTATGCTGTCTATACACACCATCCTATATAACTACTGTCTATACTGTCTATACACACCATCCTATAGAACTACTGTCTATATCCTATATAACTACTGTCTATACACACCATCCTATATAACTACTGTCTATACACACCATCCTATATAACTACTGTCTATACACACCATCCTATATAACTACTGTCTATGCTGTCTATACACACCATCCTATATAACTACTGTCTATACTGTCTATACACACCATCCTATAGAACTACTGTCTATACACACTATCCTATATAACTACTGTCTATACACACCATCCTATATAACTACTGCCTCTACACACCATCCTATATAACTACTGTCTATACACACCATCCTATATAACTACATTACATCATTACATTTAAGTCATTTAGCAGACGCTCTTATCCAGAGCGACTTACAAATTGGTGAATTCACCTTCTGACATCCAGTGGAACAGCCACTTTACAATAGTGCATCTAAATCATTAAGGGGGGGTGGTGAGAAGGATTACTTATCCTATCCTAGGTATTCCTTGAAGAGGTGGGGTTTCAGGTGTCTCCGGAAGGTGGTGATTGACTCCGCTGTCCTGGCGTCGTGAGGGAGTTTGTTCCACCATTGGGGGCCAGAGCAGCGAACAGTTTTGACTGGGCTGAGCGGGAACTGTACTTCCTCAATGGTAGGGAGGCGAGCAGGCCAGAGGTGGATGAACGCAGTGCCCTTGCTTGGGTGTAGGGCCTGATCAGAGCCTGGAGGTACTGCGGTGCCGTTCCCCTCACAGCTCCGTAGGCAAGCACCATGGTCTTGTAGCGGATGCGAGCTTCAACTGGAAGCCAGTGGAGAGAGCGGAGGAGCGGGGTGACGTGAGAGAACTTGGGAAGGTTGAACACCAGACGGGCTGCGGAGTTCTGGATGAGTTGTAGGGGTTTAATGGCACAGGCAGGGAGCCCAGCCAACAGCGAGTTGCAGTAATCCAGACGGGAGATGACAAGTGCCTGGATTAGGACCTGCGCCGCTTCCTGTGTGAGGCAGGGTCGTACTCTGCGGATGTTGTAGAGCATGAACCTACAGGAACGGGCCACCGCCATGATGTTGGTTGAGAACGACAGGGTGTTGTCCAGGATCACGCCAAGGTGACTACTGTCTATGCTGTCTATACACACCATCCTATAGAACTACTGTCTATACACACCATCCTATATAACTTGTCACGACTTCCGCCGAAGTTGGCTCTCCTGCCCATTCGGGTGGTGCTCGGCGGTCGTCGTCACCGTCCTATTATCCACTACTGATCCTTTTTTCGTGTATCTGTTGGTTTTGTCTAATTGGTTTCACCTGTTTGTTGTTTAGTTCATTAGTATCTGTATTTATGTAGGTTGTCCCGCCCTTGTGTTTTGTGCGGGATTGTTATTTTTGTCATTTCGTTTTGTCTGTCGGTGTTTGCTGTTTTTTCTCCCGGTTATTGCTTTTTCCCTGTTTTGCTGTTTTTTCACCCTGTCTTGCTTTTGGGTTGACTGTTGTTTTGTTCACCGGAGAATAAACTTGATTATTCGCATTTCTGCTCTCTGCGCCTGATGCCACCCACCTTGACCAGACGTGACAGAATCCCGCACCACCCATGGAATCAGCAGGAGCAGCAGCGTCTCCTCTCCCATCGATGGAAGAGAGGGTCCTCCATCATACCAGCGTGCTTCACCGGATTGGTTCTGCTATGGACCAAATGATGGAGAGAATGGATCGATGGGAGAGGAGTGGCCTCCCCACATCTTCTTTACCCACCCCTTCTCCAGCACCTCCTGTTCCTGCGACCTCATCTGGCTCTGGGGCTCTTCGGCTGACACTCCCAGGGGCGTTTGACGGATCGGCGGCTGGGTGCCAGGGTTTCCTCCTTCAGCTGGAATTATACCTGGCTACCGTGCGTCCTGCTCCCTCTGGAGAGGAGAGCGTGTGCGCCCTCATCTCCTGCTTGACTGGGCGAGCCCTCGGGTGGGCTAACGCAGTTTGGAATGGTCCAGACTCTGCTAAGGATAATTACCCAGAGTTCACCCGCCGATTTCGAGCTGTTTTTGACCATCCACCCGAGGGTCGGGCGGCGGGTGAACGGCTGTTCCACCTGCGTCAGGAGACGAGGAGCGTACAGGATTTTGCCCTTGAGTTCAGGACTTTAGCAGCAGGAGCAGGATGGAACGACAGGGCCTTGATTGATCATTTTAGATGTAGTCTCAGGGAGGACGTCCGCAGGGAGCTGGCATGTCGAGACACCACATTCACACTCGATGGTCTTATCGATCTGGCTATCCGTCTCGACAACTTGCTGGCTGCTCGCGGGTGTTCGGATCAGGTCCTGTCGTTTCCTATCTCCAGCTCCCCAGATCCTATCCCTATGGATTTGGGAGGTACAGCGTCAAGGAGGACTGGAGGAGGAGTATTCTCCTGCACCAGTTGTGGTCGACGAGGGCACACGTCCGACCGGTGCTGGAGGAACTCGTCAAGGAGTCGTGAGGACAGGCAGAACACTGCTCGATCACCCCAGGTGAGTAAGCACCAAACTCATTCAGAGCTTCCTGTCGGTCATGTGTTTGTATTGATTTCTTTCCCGGGTTTTTCCCCATTTCTACAGCATAAGGCGCTAGTTGATTCAGGCGCAGCTGGGAATTTTATGGATCGTGGGTTTGCGTTGAGGCTAGGGATTCCCCTGGTGTCGTTAGATCGACCTTTTCCCGTGCACTCCTTAGATAGCCGACCATTAGGGTCAGGAGTAATTAGGGAGGCTACGGTGCTGCTGGACATGGTAACGCAGGGTGATCATAAGGAGCAGATTAGCCTGTTCCTTATAGATTCACCTGCGTTTCCAGTGGTGTTGGGGGTTCCCTGGTTAGCTCAACACAACCCAGTGATTTTCTGGCGAGAGGGGGCTCTTAAGGGGTGGTCAGAGGAGTGTTTAGGTAGGTGCATAGGAGTTAACCGTTGGTGCGACCTCGGTGGAGAGTCCAGACCAAGTTTCCACCGTGCGCATTCCCTCTGATTATGCCGATTTGGCTATCGCCTTCAGTAAAGGGAAGGCGACCCAATTACCACCTCATCGTCGAGAGGACTGTGCGATAAACCTTCTGGAAAACGCTGCACTTCCTAGGAGTCACGTGTATCCATTGTCCCAGGAGGAGACAGTTGCGATGGAAACATATGTTTCCGAATCGCTGGGACAGGGATACATTCAGCCCTCCATATCACCCGTCTCCTCAAGCTTCTTTTTTGTGAAGAAGAAGGATGGAGGTCTGCGTCCGTGTATTTATTATAGAGGTCTAAATTCCATCACAGTGGGGTTTAGTTACCCACTACCTCTCATCGCTACGGCAATGGAATCATTTCACGGGGCGCGATTCTTCACAAAACTGGACCTGAGGAGCGCGTATAATTTGGTACGTATCAAGAAGGGAGATGAGTGGAAAACCGCATTTAGTACTACCTCTGGTCATTATGAATACTGCGTCATACGGGTTGAAGAATGCTCCAGCCGTTTTCCAATCTTTCGTAGATGAGATTCTCCGAGACCTGCTTGGGCAGGGAGTGGTAGTGTACATTGATGACATTTTCATTTATTCTGCCACACGCGCGGAGCATGTGTCTTTGGTGCGTAAAGTACTTGGGCGACTACTGGAGCATGACCTGTATTGCAAGGCGGGGAAATGTGAGTTTTTCAAACAGTCCGTTTCCTTCCTGGGGTATCGTATTTCCACCTCCGGGGTGGTGATGGAAGATGATCGCGTTACAGCCGTGCGTAATTGGCCGACTCCGACCACGGTGAAAGAAGTGCAGCGGTTTTTAGGGTTTGCCAATTACTACCGGAGGTTTATCCGGGGTTTTGGTCAGGTGGCTGCTCCCATTACCTCACAGCTGAAGGGAGGACCGGTGCGCTTGCGTTGGTCAGCAGAGGCGGATAGAGCTTAGAGAGTCGTCTGAAGGAGCTGTTCACCAACGCGCCCGTGTTGGCGCATCCGGACCCCTCTTTAGCTTTCATAGTGGAGGTGGATGCGTCCGAGGCTGGGGTTGGAGCCGTGCTGTCCCAACGCTCGGGCGTGCCATCCAGACTCCGCCCGTGTGCTTTCTATTCGAGCAAACTCAGCCCAGCGGAGCGAAACTATGATGTGGGAGACCGGGAGTTGTTAGCTGTAATCAAGGCCCTGAAGGTGTGGAGGCACCTTTTTCTCATCTGGACTGACCATCGTAATCTCGAGTACATCCGGAAAGCTAAGAGACTAAATCCACGTCAGGCTAGATGGGCCATGTTTTTTACTAGGTTCCAGTTTACCCTCACTTATCGGCCAGGCTCCCAAAACACTAAAGCTGACGCACTGTCTCGCCTATATGATACCGAGGAACGGCTAGTAGAGCCAACTCCCATTATTCCACCATCATGTCTCGTGGCACCGGTGATATGGGAGGTGGATGCTGAGATAGAGAGGGCCTCACGGTCAGAGCCGGCTCCTCCTAATACTTATTTTCCACCATAATTTGCAAATAAATTCATAAAAAATCCTACAATGTGATTTTCTGGATTTTTTATCTCATTTTGTCTGTCATAGTTGAAGTGCACCTATGATGAAAATTACAGGCCTCTCATCTTTTTAAGTGGGAGAACTTGCACAATTGGTGGCTGACTAAATACTTTTTTGCCCCACTGTATATATATATATCCACATATGACATTCTCCCAATCTTCTTCTGGATCATCATAATGCTCTCTAGCAAACTTCAGACGGGCCTAGACGAATCATCAAACAGGCAAAGCGTTAATACAGGACTAAGATTTAATCCTACTCTCTGAGGCTCGTTGAATGTGGCAGGGCTTGCAAACTATTAAGAACTACAAAGGAAGGCACAACCGCAAGCTGCCCAGTGACATGAGTCTACCAGACAATCTAAATAACTTCGATGCTCGCTTCGAGGCAATCAACACTGAATCATGCATGAGATCATCACCTGTTCCGGACGACTGTGTGATCACGCTCTCCGTAGCCGATATGACTAAGACCTTTAAGCAGGTCAACATTCAGAAGGCTGCAGGGCCAGACAGATTACCAGTACTCCAAGCATGCGCTCACCAACTGGCACATGTCTTCAATGATATTTTTAATCTGTCTCTGACTGAGTCTGTAATACCAACATGTTTCAAGCAGACCATCACAGTCCCTGTGCCCAAGAACACTAAGGTAACCTGCTTAAATAACTACCGACCCGTAGCACTCACCATGAAGTGATTTGACAGGCTGGTCATGACATCATCACCATTATCCCAGAAACATTAGACCCACTCCAATTTGCATACCGCCCCAACAGATCCACAGATGATGCAATCTCTATTGCACTCCACACAGCTCTTAGACATCTGGACAAAAGAAACACCTATGTGAGAATGCTATTCATTGACTACAGCTCAGCATTCAACACCATAGTGCCCTCAAAGCTCATCACTCAAGCTCATAAGGACCCTGGGACTAAACACCTCCCTCTGCAACTGGATCCTGGACTTCCTGACAGGCCGGCCCCAGGTGGTGAGGATAGGCAACGAACACATCCGCCACGCTGATCCCCAACACAGGGGCCCCTCAGGCATGCTTGCTTAGTTCAGTTTATTCATTCCACAATTTTTTAAAAACAAGCATACATAAAACTTGAAAAAGCATGCACATAAATAAAATCATCAAGGATAACACATAATAATGTCTGGGACATATTTCCATTGTGGTCCTCTTGAGACAAGATCGAACACAGTATGGCAGTGAAACATGCTTAGTTTCCTCCTAAGGGGTGTACTTAGTCCCCTCCTGTACTCCCTGTTCACCAACAACTGCGTGGCCAAGCACAACTCCAACACCGTCATTAAGTTTGCTGACGACTCAACAGTGGTAGGCCTGATCAACGACAACGATAAGACTATAGGGAGGAGGTCAGAGACCTGGCAGTATGGCTGCCAGGATGACAACCTCTCTCTCAGCGTGATCAAAACTAAACAAAGGAGATTATTGAAAAAGGAGTACCGAGCATGCCCCCATTCTCATCGACGGGGCTGTAGTGGAGCAGGTTTAGAGCTACAAGTTCCTTTGTGTCGACATCACCAACAAACTAAACTAACATGATTCAAACACAGGTGGTGGTGTGTACACAGTACATCCAAGACAGTCGTGAAGAGGGCCACAGGACAACGCCTGGGGCCAAGCTTCCTGCCATCCCCCTCAGGAGACTGAAAAGATTTGGCATGCCATCCAGGTCCTCAGATCCTCAAATAGGTTACAGCCCAGTACAGCTGCACCCATCAGAGTACATCATCCTGACTGGTTGCATCAGCTTCCTGCCATGGTATGGCATCACTGGGGCCAAGCTTCCTGCCATCCAGGACCTCTATACCAGGTGGTGGTGTGTACAGCCCAGTACATCACTGGGGCACTGCCATCCAGGACCAGATACAGCCCAGTGTGTACAGCCCAGTACATCACTGGGGCCAAGCTTCCATCCAGGACCCATCCAGGACCTCTATACCAGGTGGTGGTGTGTATCACTGGGGCCAAGCCCAGTAGCCCATCACTGGGGCCAAGCTTCCTGCCATCCAGGACCTCTATACCAGGTGGTGGTACATCACTGGGGCCAAGCTTCCTGTCCAGGACAGCCCAGTACATCCCTGGGGCCAAGCTTCCTGCCATTTACCAGGTGGTGGTGTGTACAGCCCAGTACATCATCCAGGATCCCTCTATACCAGGTGGTGGTGTGTACAGCCCAGTACATCACTGGGGCCAAGCTTCCTGCCATCCAGGACCTCTATACCCTGCCCATCATCAGGACCATCCTACCTACCAGGTGGTGGTGTGTACAGCCCAGTACATCCCTGGGGCCAAGCTTCCTGCCATCCAGGACCCATGGGGCCAAGCTTCCTGCCCAGGACCTCTATACCAGGTGGTGGTGTGTACAGCCCAGTACATCACTGGGGCCAAGCTTCCTGCCATCCAGGACCCTATACCAGGTGGTGGTGTGTACAGCCCAGTACATCACTGGGGCCAAGCTTCCTGCCATCCAGGACCTCTATACCAGGTACAGGTACATCACTGGTGCCATCCAGGACCTCTATACCAGCCCAGTACATCACTGGGGCCAAGCTTCCTGCCATTCTATACCAGGTGGTGGTGTGTACTGCCATCCAGGACCTCTATATACCAGGTGGTGGTGTGTACAGCCCAGTACATCACTGGGGCCAAGCTTCCTGCCATCCAGGACCTCTATACCAGGTGGTGGTGTGTACAGCCCAGTACATCAGCCACCATCCAGGACCTCTATACCATACAGCCCAGTACATCACTGGCGCCAAGCTTCCTGCCATCCAGGACCTCTATGCTACAGCCCAGTACATCCCTGGGGCCAAGCTTTCTGCCATCCAGGACCTCTATACCAGGTGGTGGTGTGTACAGCCCAGTACATCACTGGGGCCAAGCTTCCTGCCATCCAGGACCTCTATACCAGGTGGTGGTGTGTACAGCCCAGTACATCACTGGGGCCAAGCTTCCTGCCATCCAGGACCTCTATACCAGGTGGTGGTGTGTACAGCCCAGTACATCACTGGGGCCAAGCTTCCTGCCATCCAGGACCTCTATACCAGGCGGTGGTGTGTACAGCCCAGTACATCACTGGGGCCAAGCTTCCTGCCATCCAGGTACCAGGTGGTGGTGTGTACAGCCCAGTACATCCTGGGGCCAAGCTTCCTGCCATCCAGGACCTCTATACCAGGCGGTGGTGTTACAGCCCAGTACATCACTGGGGCCAAGCTTCCTGCATCCAGGACCTCTATACCAGGTGGTGGTGTATCACTGGGGCCAATCATCCAGGATGCATAGACTTCAGCCACTCCCAATCCAGGACCTCTACCTACCTGTCCAAGACATAGCTTCTTTGCATTGTTACACACTCAAGTTTTTATCTATCCTTCTCTACATGTACATGTACTCCCTACACTAACATTCCTTAACTCGGTACCATACCACCAGTATATAGCCTCGTTATTGTTATTTTATTGTTGCTCTTTAATTTTTTACAGCCCATTATCTATGTGGGGACACTTTAGTTTATTTATTAATAGTTTTCTTAACACTTATTTTTTGTAAAACTGCAATGTTGGTTTAAGGGCTTGTAAAGTAAGAATTTCACTCTAAGGTTGAAATACAACACCTGTTGTGTGACAAATACAATGACATTTGATTTCATTTATATTACAGCATATTGAATGACTGTCATTCAGATTCACCCAGCTCAATGTAAAAACAATAGGTTTAGGCTACTGATAGTCTAATTCTCCTTCTGTCCGTCGTGATGTTGCCACAACCTTCCTATGAATGAATGTTTACATAGTTGGTGATGGAGAGAAACAACAGGGAGTAAACTAAGTGACACATACCTCCCTGGCCTGCATCTAGCTGATCTAGGGTGTAATCAACAGTTGCAAACATGCGTTTCACCTGGCCATAACCGCTAACCATTACACACAGCCTACGACGTTGTCACTATATATTAGGTAACTTCATATTCAACATAGCTGGCTATTAGAACTAAAGTGTTAATTAAACAGTCATTCAGTACAGTGTAAAGGCAGCAAGCAGTTTAGCAGTTACACCGGGGCGGGGCCCCAGTGGCAATAAATCAATAAAACCCAAAGAGTTACAGTGTTGGATAGCCATAGCAAGCTAGCTAACATAGCATCCCTCTCTGCTGGATAGCCATAGCAAGTTAGCTAACATAGCATCCCTCCCTGTTGGAAAGCCATAGCCAGCTAGCTAACATAGCATCCCTCCCCGTTGGATAGCCAAAGCCAGCTAGCTAACATAGCATCCCTTCCTGCTGGATAGCCATAGCCAGCTAGCTAACATAGCATCCCTCTCTGTTGGATAGCCATAGCAAGCTAGCTAACATAGCCTCCCTCTCTGTTTGATCCGGGTGGTTGACTAGGCTAAACTAGCTAGCTGCATTTGCTAGCTAAGTAAGTGAGAGAAAAAAATACTTTCAAATATAGCTAGCTCTATCTTTCTCTCTCTCTGTCTCGCTCTTTCTCTCTCCCTCTCACTCTCTTTTCTCTCTCTCTCTTTCTTCTGCTTCATTTTGTAATAAATAATTTTTTTCAAAACTGTTCAACTATTGTCGTTCTCTCTCTTTGAGTCAACTGTAGCTTATGCCTTCAGTACTAGATTACATTGGGGCGGCAGTGTAGCCTAGTGGTTAGAGCGTTGGACTAGTAACCGGAAGGTTGCGAGTTCAAACCCCTGAGCTGACAAGGTACAAATCTGTCGTTCTGCCCCTGAACAGGCAGTTAGCCCATTGTTCCCAGGCCGTCATTGAAAATAAGAATGTGTTCTTAACTGACTTGCCTGGTTAAATAAAGGTAAAATTAAATTAAAATTCATTATCTGATCCTTTGATTGGGTGAACAACACATCAGTTCATGTTGCAAGATCTCTGATAGGTTGGAGGACGTTCCCCGGAAGTTGTTATTATTACTGTGTAAGTCTATGGAAGGTTGTGAGAACCAAGAGCCTCTAGTGGTTTTGTATTGAAGTCAGTGTACCCAGAGGAGGATGGAAGCTAGCTGTCCTCCGGCTACACCATGGAGTTACCCTCAGAGTGCTGTTGAGGCTAGTGTAGACCTTCATTGCAAAACAGGATGTTTTAATACCTTATTTGATGACATGTACATTTAGTATAGTTTTACCTAACAATTTATCTAACAAAGACTTTTTACTGTTGCAAAATCTTTATTTTTATGAAATTCACTGAGGAGGACGGTCCTCCCCTTCCTCCTCTGAGGTGCCTCCACTGCTATAATCCTATTCGGGTCAGCTAGCCAATCAGGTGTATTATAGACTAGCTAGGAGTTACCTGAGCGTGAGCAAGCCTGATAAGTGGTTTCCTGTGAGGAGCATTCCAATGTCTTCACAGACATACGAGCAATGTTTCCCAGTAGTTAGACAGAATGAGGTGGAACTGCTTGACCTAATGTGTGCCTCAGTCAGACTCGAGCATCAACCGGATGACATGCCAGGTTAAATCCCGGACAGAGCTCAAGTGCACAGTGGAATAATCTCTGCCCGTGATGATAAACACGCGTCTTACATACGGTACCAGTCAAACACGTGGACACACGTGTAAGAAACAAAGAAAAACCCTTGAATGAGTGTCTGTGTCCAAATGTTTGACTGGTAGTGCGTATGTTACATAGGGAGGAAGTAGGAAGTAGACTCGACTAAACAAGGATATCCATCAGGCACGTAACACACTATGGCCTCTGATTGAAAATTGTACACTTTGTAGGGAATAGGATTTGTTATTTGAGACTATCACTGGAGTGTTATAATGGATGAATTCATTGGATTATGTTCTAGCTAACTCCACTAGCTCAATCCTCCATCAGCTAGCTAACTCCACTAGCTCGATCCACCGTCAGCTAGCTAACTCCACTAGCTCGATCCTCCATCAGCTAGCTAACTCTACTAGCTTGATCCACCGTCAGCTAGCTAACTCCACTAGATGATCCACTGTCAGCTAGCTAACTCAACTAGATGATCCTCCATCAGCTAGCTAACTCCACTAGATGATCCTCCATCCTCCAACATAAACATACTGTAGTACCAACATGTATAGGATGTATAGAACCATCCATCCTTCCACATAAACATACTATAGAACCATCATGAATAGAACGTGTAGAACCATCATCCTTCCACATAAACATACTATAGAACCATCATGAATAGAACGTGTAGAACCATCATCCTTCCACATAAACATACTATAGAACCATCATGAATAGAACGCATAGATCCATCCATCCTACCACATAAACATACTGTAGAACCATCATGTATACAATGTATAGATCCATCCATCCTACCACATAAACATACTGTAGAACCATCATGTAAACAATGTATAGATCCATCCATCCTACCACATAAACATACTGTAGAACCATCATGTATACAATGTATAGATCCATCCATCCTACCACATAAACATACTGTAGAACCATCATGTAAACAATGTATAGATCCATCCATCCTACCACATAAACATACTGTAGAACCATCATCCTTCCACATAAACATACTGTAGAACCATCATGTATACAATGTATAGATCCATCCATCCTTCCACATAAACATACTGTAGAACCATCATGTATACAATGTATAGATCCATCCATCCTACCACATCATCTATTTCAGAACCTGTTGAAGTGATATAGTAATATAGCAGACCATAGATTCTGACAGCAAGGGTCACACTCTTTCTTATGTTACATTCAATTAGTGGCGTTGAGTTGTGATGTTATCGGTGCTGTGGGACTCTGAGTTGTACGGTTATTGGTGTTCTTGGTGCTACGGGGTGTGAGGCGAGCCCTCGGGGGAGGGAGAGCTGAGAACAGTTTGTCTTCACAAGGTCAGTAGGGTCGACACCAGTCTTTCTGTTAGTGGTGTGTTGTTATGTGACACGCCGTCACGCTTGTTGTCGGTGTTGATGGGTAGCGATGAAATCGCAGCGTCTGATGTAACTACACTCCTTCAACATCGTGACCCTTCTGTATTTTCAGCATGG
Organism: Oncorhynchus masou masou; assembly: GCF_036934945.1. Classification (NCBI taxonomy): domain Eukaryota; kingdom Metazoa; phylum Chordata; class Actinopteri; order Salmoniformes; family Salmonidae; genus Oncorhynchus; species Oncorhynchus masou. The sequence continues at coordinate 76,995 of NW_027001759.1, forward strand.
CTTCAGTGTGTCGTATCGTTAGCTTCACCATCGCTTCTGATATAAATGGCGGTCATCCTCTATGAAAATACTGTACGGGTGAGGGATTTCACTGTAAACAACACTGTTTGGTAGCGCCTCAGAGAGAACTACAACAGGGTTAACTTCCTGATTCTGTAGAGTGACACAACGCTCAGCCAGAGGACAAAATCTATAAGGGGATACTGTAATAGTCTCTATATTATAGAGCATAATCTATAAGGGGTTACTGTAATAGTCTCTATATTATAGAGCATAATCTATAAGGGGTTACTGTAATAGTCTCTATATTATAGAGCATAATCTATAAGGGGTTACTGTAATAGTCTCTATATTATAGAGCATAATCTATAAGGGGTTACTGTAATAGTCTCTATATTATAGAGCATAATCTATAAGGGGTTACTGTAATAGTCTCTATATTATAGTTACTGTAATAGTCTCTATAATCATAATCTAAGGGGTTACTATAATAGTCTCTATATTATAGAGCATAATCATAATCTATAAGGGGTTACTATAATAGTCTCTATATTATAGAGCATAATCTATAAGGGGTTACTATAATAGTCTCTATATTATAGAGCATAATCTATAAGGGGTTACTATAATAGTCTCTATATTATAGAGCATAATCTATAAGGGGTTACTGTAATAGTCTCTATATTATAGAGCATAATCTATAAGGGGTTACTGTAATAGTCTCTATATTATAGAGCATAATCTATACGGGGTTACTATAATAGTCTCTATATTATAGGACATAATCTATAAGGGGTTACTATAATAGTCTCTATATTATAGGACATAATCTATAAGGGGTTATTATAGGAGCATAATCTATAAGGGGTTACTATAATAGTCTCTATATTATAGGACATAATAGTCTCTATATTAAGGGGTTAATAAAATAGTCTCTATATTATAGGAGCATAATCTATAAGGGGTTACTATAATAGTCTCTGTTTTAATTGGTGCCTGGTGTACAGATGCTAATAGCCCCCAGAAACACTCCTTATGTTAACCTGTATAATCTAACCAGGGGTTCCCCTCCCCGTAATAGCCCCCTCCAACATACACCCTTAACTCTCTCTCTCTCTTAACATCTCTACCGTGATGTTTTTCTCTATTAATCAGAACTCAAACTGGTCTTCAACTTCCTTCCCAATTCTAAGACTGTCGTTTCTGCCTATTATTTACTGTAATAGCTTTATTGAGCCTGGCTGATCCCTGGCTGATCCCTGGCAGAACATTAGCCTTGACAATAATGAGTCTAGACATACTGAGGCTGGGGTATAGGGAGCAGAACTGGGGAATAGGGTTAGGGTAAAGGACTGGGGTATAGGGTTAGGGTAAAGGGACTGGGGTATAGTTAGGGTAAAGGACTATATTATAGGTGGGGGAATAGGGTTATAGGACTGGGGTATAAGGGGTTAGGGTAAAGGACTGGGGTATAGGGTTAGGGTAAAGGACAGGTATATGGTTAGGGTAAAGGATGGGGTATAGGGTTAGGGTATAGGACTGGGGTATAGGGTTAGGGTAAAGGACTGGGGTATAGGGTTAGGGTAAAGGACTGGGGTATAGGGTTAGGGTAAAGGACTGGGGTATAGGGTTAGGGTAAAGGACTGGGGTATAGGATGGGGTATAGTGATGTATATGGTTAGGGTAAAGGACTGGGGTATAGGTTAGGGTACTGGGGTATAGGACTGGGGTATATGGTTAGGGTAAAGGACTGGGGTATAGGACTGGGGTATAGGACTGGGGTATATGGTTAGGGTAAAGGACTGGGGTATAGGGTTAGGGTAAAGGACTGGGGTATATGGTTAGGGTAAAGGACTGGGGTATAGGACTGGGGTATAGGACTGGGGTATATGGTTAGGGTAAAGGACTGGGGTATAGGGTTAGGGTAAAGGACTGGGGTATAGGGTTAGGGTAAAGGACTGGGGTATAGGGTTAGGGTAAAGGACTGGGGTATAGGGTTAGGGTAAAGGACTGGGGTATAGGACTGGGGTATAGGGTTAGGGTAAAGGACTGGGGTATAGGGTTAGGGTAAAGGGCTGGGGTATAGGACTGGGGTATAGGGTTAGGGTAAAGGACTGGGGTATAGGGCTGGGATATAGGGTTAGGGTAAAGGGTTGGGGTATAGGGTTAGGGTAAAGGGCTGGGGTATAGGGTTAGGGTATAGGACTGGGGTATATGGTTAGGGTAAAGGGTTGGGGTATAGGGCTGGGGTATAGGTCTGGGGTATATGGTTAGGGTAAAGGGTTGGGTATAGGGTTAGGGTAAAGGGACTGGGGTATAGGGTTAGGGTAAAGGGCTGGGATATAGGGTTAGCGTAAAGGGTTGGGGTATAGGGTTAGGGTAAAGAGCTGGAATATAGGGTTAGGGTAAAGGACTGGGATATAGGGTTAGGGTAAAGGACTGGGGAATAGGGTTAGGGTAAATGGCTGAGGTATAGGGTTAGGGTAAAGGGCTGGGGTATAGGGTTAGGGTATAGGACTGGGGTATAGGGTTATGGTAAAGTGTTGGAGTATTGGGATACTGGGGTATAGGGTTAGGGTAAAGGACTGGGGTATAGGGTTAGGGTAAAGGACTGGGGTATAGGGTTGGTAATAGGACTGGGGTATAGGGTTAGGGTAAAGGGCTGGGGTATAGTGCTGGGGCTGGGGTATATGGCTGGGGTATAGGGTAAAGGGCTGGGGTATAGGGTTATGGTAAGGGTTGGGGTATAGTGTTAGGGTAAATGGCTGGGGTATAGGGTTAGGGTAAAGAGCTGGGGCATAGGGTTAGGGTAAAGGGCTGGGGTATAGGGTTAGTGTAGGGTAAAGGGCTGGGTGGTATAGGGCTGGGATATATGGTTAGGGTAAAGGGCTGGGGCTTAGGGTTAGGGTAAATGGCTGGGGTATAGGGTTAGGGTAAAGGACTGGGGTATAGGACTGGGGAATAGGACTGGGGTATATGGTTAGGGTAAAGGACTGGGGTATAGGGTTAGGGTAAAGGACTGGGGTATAGGGTTAGGTTAAAGGACTGGGGTATAGGACTGGGGAATAGGACTGGGGTATATGGTTAGGGTAAAGGGCTGGGGTATAGGGCTGGGGTATAGGACTGGGGTATATGGTTAGGGTAAAGGGTTGGGGTAAAGGGCTGGGGTATAGGACTGGGGTATATGGTTAGGGTAAAGGGTTGGGGTATAGGGTTAGGGTAAAGGGCTGGGGTATAGGGTTAGGGTAAAGGGCTGGGATATATGGTTAGCGTAAAGGGTTGGGGTATAGGGTTAGGGTAAAGAGCTGGAATATAGGGTTAGGGTAAAGGGCTGGGATATAGGGTTAGGGTAAAGGACTGGGGTATAGGGCTGGGATATAGGGTTAGGGTAAAGGGTTGGGGTATAGGGTTAGGGTAAAGGGCTGGGGTATAGGGTTAGGGTATAGGACTGGGGTATATGGTCAGGGTAAAGGGTTGGGGTAAAGGGCTGGGGTATAGGACTGGGGTATATGGTTAGGGTAAAGGGTTGGGTATAGGGTTAGGGTAAAGGGCTGGGGTATAGGGTTAAGGTAAAGGGCTGGGATATAGGGTTAGCGTAAAGGGTTGGGGTATAGGGTTAGGGTAAAGAGCTGGAATATAGGGTTAGGGTAAAGGGCTGGGATATAGGGTTAGGGTAAAGGACTGGGGAATAGGGTTAGGGTAAATGGCTGAGGTATAGGGTTAGGGTAAAGGGCTGGGGTATAGGGTTAGGGTATAGGACTGGGGTATAGGGTTATGGTAAAGTGTTGGAGTATTGGGATAGGGTATAGGGTTAGGGTAAAGGGCTGGGGTATAGGGTTAGGGTAAAGGGCTTGGGTATAGGACTGTGGTATAGGACTGGGGTATAGGGTTAGGGTAAAGGGCAGGGGTATAGTGCTGGGGCTGGGGTATATGGCTGAGGTATAGGGTAAAGGGCTGGGGTATAGGGTTATGGTAAGGGTTGGGGTATAGTGTTAGGGTAAATGGCTGGGGTATAGGGTTAGGGTAAAGAGCTGGGGCATAGGGTTAGGGTAAAGGGCTGGGGTATAGGGTTAGTGTAAAGGGCGGTGGTATAGGGCTGGGATATATGGTTAGGGTAAAGGGCTGGGGCTTAGGGTTAGGGTAAATGGCTGGGGTATAGGGTTAGGGTAAAGGACTGGGGTATAGGGTTAGGGTAAAGGGCTGGGGTATAGGGCTGGGATATAGAGTTAGGGTAAAGGGCTGGGGCTTAGGGTTAGGGTAAATGGCTGGGGTATAGGGTTAGGGTAAAGGACTGGGGTATAGGGTTAGGGTAAATGGCTGGGGTATAGGGTTAGGGTAAAGGACTGGGGTATAGGGTTAGGGTAAATGGCTGGGGCTTAGGGTTAGGGTAAAGGACTGGGGTATAGGGTTAGGGTAAAGGACTGGGTTATAGGGTTAGGGTGAAGGACTGGGGTATAGGGTTAGTGTAAAGTGCTGGGGTATAGGGCTTTGTTATAGGGTTAGGGTAAAAGACTGGGGTATAGGGTTAGGTTAAAGGGCTGGGGTATAGGATTAGGGTAAAGGACTGGGGTATAGGGTTAGGGTATAGGACTGAGGTATAGGGTTAGGGTAAAAGACTGGGGTATAGGGTTAGGGTAAAGGGCTGGGGTATAGGGTTAGGGTAAAAGACTGGGGTATAGGGTTAGGGTAAAAGACTGGGGTATAGGGTTAGGATAAAGGGCTGGGGTATAGGGCTGGTGTATAGGGCTAGGGTAAAGGGCTGGGGTATAGAGTTAGGGTAAAAGACTGGGGTATAGGGTTAGGGTAAAAGACTGGGGTATAGGGTTAGGGTAAAGGGCTGGGGTATAGGGCTGGTGTATAGGGTTAGGGTAAAGGGCTGGGTTATAGGGTTAGCGTAAAGGGCTGGGGTATAGGGTTAGGGTAAAGGGCTGGGGTATCGGGTTAGGGTAAAAGACTGGGGTATAGGGTAAAGGGCTGGGGTATAGGACTGGGGTATATGGTTAGGGTAAAGGGTTGGGGTATAGGGTTAGGGTAAAGGGCTGGGGTATAGGGTTAGGGTAAAGGGCTGAGGTAGAGTCCTGGGGTATATGGTTAGGGTAAAGGGCTGGGGTATAGGGTTAGGTTAAAGGGCTGGGGTATAGGGTTACGGTAAAGGGCAGGGGTATAGGGTTAGGGTAAAGGGCTGAGGTATAGTACTGGGGTATAGGGTTAGGGTAATTGGCTGGGGTATAGGGTTAGGGTAAAGGGCTGGGGTATAGGGTTAGGGTAAAGGGCTGGGGTATAGGCTTAGGGTAAAGGGCTGGGGTATAGGGTTAGGTTATGGGCTGGGGTATAGGGTTAGGGTAAAGGGCTGGGGTATAGGGTTAGGGTAAAGGGCTGGGGTATAGGGTTAGGGTAAAGGGCTGAGGTATTGTACTGGGGTATAGGGTTAGGGTAACGGGCTGGGGTATGGGTGTGGGGTATAAGGCTGGGGTATAAGGCTGCGTGTGGGTATAGGGCTGGGGTTTAAGGCTGAGTTATTGGGCTTGAGTATAGGGGTGGGGTATCGGGCTGGGGTATTGGTGTGTAGTATAAGGCTGGGGAATAGTGCTGGGATATAGGGCTGTGGTATAGGGGTGGGATATAGGGCTGGGATATAGAGCTGTGGTATAGGGGTGGGATATAGGGCTGTGGTATAGGGGTGGGATATAGGGCTGTGGTATAGGGGTGGGATATAGGGCTGTGGTATAGGGGTGGGATATAGGGCTGGGATATAGAGCTGTGGTATAGGGGTGGGATATAGGGCTGTGGTATAGGGGTGGGATATAGGGCTGTGGTATAGAGCTGGGATATAGGGCTGGGATATAGGGCTGTTTTATAGGGGTGGGATATAGGGCTGTGGAATAGGGGTGGGATATAGGGCTGTGGTATAGGGGTGGGATATAGGGCTGTGGTATAGGGGTGGGATATAGGGCTGTGGTATAGGGGTGGGATATAGGGCTGTGGTATAGGGGTGGGATATAGGGCTGTGGAATAGGGGTGGGATATAGGGCTGTGGTATAGGGGTGGGATATAGGGCTGTGGTATAGGGGTGGGATATAGGGCTGTGGTATAGGGGGGTGGGATATAGGGCTGTGGTATAGGGGTGGGATATAGGGCTGTGGTATAGGGGTGGGATATAGGGCTGTGGTATAGGGGTGGGATATAGGGCTGTGGTATAGGGGTGGGATATAGGGCTGTGGTATAGGGGTGGGATATAGGGCTGTGGTATAGGGGTGGGATATAGGGCTGTGGTATAGGGGTGGGATATAGGGCTGTGGTATAGGGGTGGGATATAGGGCTGTGGTATAGGGGTGGGATATAGGGCTGTGGTATAGGGGTGGGATATAGGGCTGTGGTATAGGGGTGGGATATAGGGCTGTGGTATAGGGGTGGGATATAGGGCTGTGGTATAGGGGTGGGATATAGGGCTGGGGTATAGGGCTGGGATATGGGGCTGTGGATATAGGGGGTGGGATATAGGGCTGTGGTATAGGGGTGGGATATAGGGCTGTGGTATAGGGGTGGGATATAGGGCTGTGGTATAGGGGTGGGATATAGGGCTGTGGTATAGGGCTGGGGAATAGGGCTGGGATATAGGGCTGGGATATAGGGCTGGGATATGGGGCTGGGATATAGGGCTGGGGTACAGGGCTGGGATATAGGGCTGGGGAATAGGGCTGGGATATAGGGCTGGGATATAGGGCTGGGATATGGGGCTGGGATATAGGGCTGGTGTATAGGGCTGGGGTATAGGGCTGTGATATAGGGCTGGGGTACAGGGCTGGGGTACAGGGCTGGGGTACAGGGCTGGGATATGGGGCTGGGATACAGGGCTGGGGTATAGTGCTGGGGTATAGGGCTTGGACTATGAGCTGGGACTGTGGCTGGGGTGTACATTTTGGGGTATAGGCCTGTGCTATAAGGCTGTATCTGGGGTATAGGGCTGTATCTGGGGTAGAGGGCTGTATCTGGGGTAGAGGGCTGTATCTGGGGTAGAGGGCTGTATCTGGGGTAGAGGGCTGTATCTAGGGTAGAGGGCTGTATCTGGGGTAGAGGGCTGTATCTGGGGTATAGGGCTGTATCTGGGGTAGAGGGCTGTATCTGGGGTAGAGGGCTGTATCTGGGGTAGAGGGCTGTATCTGGGGTAGAGGGCTGTATCTAGGGTAGAGGGCTGTATCTGGGGTAGAGGGCTGTATCTGGGGTATAGGGCTGTATCTGGGGTAGAGGGCTGTATCTGGGGTAGAGGGCTATATCTGGGGTATAGGGCTGTATCTGGGGTAGAGGGCTGTATCTAGGGTAGAGGGCTGTATCTGGGGTAGAGGGCTGTATCTAGGGTAGGGGGCTGTATCTGGGGTAGAGGGCTGTATCTTGGGTAGAGGGCTGTATCTGGGGTAGAGGGCTGTATCTGGGGTAGAGGGCTGTATCTGGGGTAGAGGGCTGTATCTGGGGTAGAGGGCTGTATCTGGGGTAGAGGGCTGTATTTGGGGTAGAGGGCTGTATCTGGGGTAGAGGGCTGTATCTGGGGTAGAGGGCTGTATCTGGGGTAGAGGGCTGTATCTGGGGTAGAGGGCTGTATCTGGGGTAGAGGGCTGTATCTGGGGTAGAGGGCTGTATCTGGGGTAGAGGGCTGTATCTGGGGTAGAGGGCTGTATCTGGGGTATAGGGCTTGTCTGTAGACTGGGGCTGTCTGGGAATTAACTATGGCAGGTGGGCTTTGTAGAGGCTTCCTGTGAGTGTTGTGGTGATTGAGAGGACATCAGAAGAGTTGGTGTCCTCACAATGGACCCAGCCACCTCTCTGCCTGCGCCTCTCTCTCCCCTCTGTCCAAAAAACCACCCATTATCCCTGCTTCTCCACTTCTGAATTCACCACCTTTTAAATCTCTCTCTCTCTCACACTCCATTCTCCCCCAGATTAAGTCAGAGTGCAGGAACAGGCACAAAAGCAACTGTAAATAACCATGAATGTTAATCCTGCATTAATTGGTTTCCTCTTAAACCGAATAGAACTCCCGACCCCCCCATTCTCCGCCCCTCTCCGACAGGTCATTAAAGGGATAGTCCATTTCTCAGTGTTTAGTTAACAAGCCCCTTCTATATTAAAGGGATAGTCCATTTCTCAGTGTTTAGTTAACATGGTCCCCTCTATATCAAAGGGATAGCCCATTTCTCAGTGTTTAGTTAACATGCTCCCCTCTATATCAAAGGGATAGCCCATTTCTCAGTGTTTATTTAACATGCTCCCCTCTATATCAAAGGGATAGCCCATTTCTCAGTGTTTAGTTAACATGCTCCCCTCTATATCAAAGGGATAGCCCATTTCTCAGTGTTTAGTTAACATGGTCCCCTCTATATCAAAGGGATAGCCCATTTCTCAGTGTTTAGTTAACATGCTCCCCTCTATATCAAATGGATAGCCCATTTCTCAGTGTTTAGTTAACATGGTCCCCTCTATATCAAAGGGATAGCCCATTTCTCAGTGTTTAGTTAACATGGTCCCCTCTATATCAAAGGGATAGCCCATTTCTCAGTCTTTAGTTAACATGGTCCCCTCTATATTAAAGGGATAGCCCATTTCTCAGTGTTTAGTTAACATGGTCCCCTCTATATTAAAGGGATAGCCCATTTCTCAGTGTTTAGTTAACATGGTCCCCTCTATATTAAAGGGATAGCCCATTTCTCAGTGTTTAGTTAACATGGTCCCCTCTATATCAAAGGGATAGCCCATTTCTCAGTGTTTAGTTAACATGCTCCCCTCTATATCAAATTGATAGCCCATTTCTCAGTGTTTAGTTAACATGGTCCCCTCTATATCAAAGGGATAGCCCATTTCTCAGTGTTTAGTTAACATGGTCCCTCTATATCAAAGGGATAGCCCATTTCTCAGTGTTTAGTTAACATGGTCCCCTCTATATTAAAGGGATAGCCCATTTCTCAGTGTTTAGTTAACATGGTCCCCTCTATATTAAAGGGATAGCCCATTTCTCAGTGTTTAGTTAACATGGTCCCCTCTATATTAAAGGGATAGCCCATTTCTCAGTGTTTAGTTAACATGGTCCCCTTTATATTAAAGGGATAGCCCATTTCTCAGTGTTTAGTTAACATGGTCCCCTCTATATTAAAGGGATAGCCCATTTCTCAGTGTTTAGTTAACATGGTCCCCTCTATATTAAAGGGATAGCCCATTTCTCAGTGTTTAGTTAACATGGTCCCCTCTATATTAAAGGGATAGCCCATTTCTCAGTGTTTAGTTAACATGGTCCCCTCTATATTAAAGGGATAGCCCATTTCTCAGTGTTTAGTTAACATGGTCCCCTCTATATTAAAGGGATAGCCCATTTCTCAGTGTTTAGTTAACATGGTCCCCTCTATATTAAAGGGATAGCTCATTTCTCAGTGTTTAGTTAACATGGTCCCCTCTATATTAAAGGGATAGCCCATTTCTCAGTGTTTAGTTAACATGCTCCCCTCTATATTAAAGGGATAGCCCATTTCTCAGTGTTTAGTTAACATGGTCCCCTCTATATTAAAGGGATAGCCCATTTCTCAGTGTTTAGTTAACATGGTCCCCTCTATATTAAAGGGATAGCCCATTTCTCAGTGTTTAGTTAACATGGTCCCCTCTATTTTAAAGGGATAGCCCATTTCTCAGTGTTTAGTTAACATGGTCCCCTCTATATTAAAGGGATAGCCCATTTCTCAGTGTTTAGTTAACATGGTCCCCTCTACATTAAAGGGATAGCCCATTTCTCAGTGTTTAGTTAACATGGCCCCTCTCTATATTAAAGGGATAGCCCATTTCTCAGTGTTTAGTTAACATTGTCCCCTCTATATTAAAGGGATAGCCCATTTCTCAGTGTTTAGTTAACATGGTCCCCTCTATATTAAAGGGATAGCCCATTTCTCAGTGTTTAGTTAACATTGTCCCCTCTATATTAAAGGGATAGCCCATTTCTCAGTGTTTAGTTAACATGGTCCCCTCTATATTAAAGGGATAGCCCATTTCTCAGTGTTTAGTTAACATGGTCCCCTCTATATTAAAGGGATAGCCCATTTCTCAGTGTTTAGTTAACATGGTCCCCTCTATATTAAAGGGATAGCCCATTTCTCTTTAGTTAACATGGTCCCCTCCATATTAAAGGGATAGCCCATTTCTCAGTGTTTAGTTAACATGGTCCCCTCTATATTAAAGGGATAGCCCATTTCTCAGTGTTTAGTTAACATGGTCCCCTCTATATTAAAGGGATAGCCCATTTCTCAGTGTTTAGTTAACATGGTCCCCTCTATATTAAAGGGATAGCCCATTTCTCAGTGTTTAGTTAACATGGTCCCCTCTATATTAAAGGGATAGCCCATTTCTCAGTGTTTAGTTAACATGGTCCCCTCTATATTAAAGGGATAGCCCATTTCTCAGTGTTTAGTTAACATGGTCCCCTCTATATTAAAGGGATAGCCCATTTCTCAGTGTTTAGTTAACATGGTCCCCTCTATATTAAAGGGATAGCCCATTTCTCAGTGTTTAGTTAACATGGTCCCCTCTATATTAAAGGGATAGCCCATTTCTCAGTGTTTAGTTAACATGGTCCCCTCTGTATTAAAGGGATAGCCCATTTCTCAGTGTTTAGTTAACATGTTCCCCTTTATATTAAAGGGATAGCCCATTTCTCAGTGTTTAGTTAACATGGCCCCTCTCTATATTAAAGGGATAGCCCATTTCTCAGTGTTTAGTTAACATTGTCCCCTCTATATTAAAGGGATAGCCCATTTCTCAGTGTTTAGTTAACATGGTCCCCTCTATATTAAAGGGATAGCCCATTTCTCAGTGTTTAGTTAACATGGTCCCCTCTGTATTAAAGGGATAGCACATTTCTCAGTGTTTAGTTAACATGGTCCCCTTTATATTAAAGGGATAGCCCATTTCTCAGTGTTTAGTTAACATGGTCCCCTCTATATTAAAGGGATAGCCCATTTCTCAGTGTTTAGTTAACATGGTCCCCTCTGTATTAAAGGGATAGCCCATTTCTCAGTGTTTAGTTAACATGGTCCCCTCTATATTAAAGGGATAGCCCATTTCTCATTGTTTAGTTAACATGGTCCCCTCTATATTAAAGGGATAGCCCATTTCTCAGTGTTTAGTTAACATGGTCCCCTCTATATTAAAGGGATAGCCCATTTCTCAGTGTTTAGTTAACATGGTCCCCTCTATATTAAAGGGATAGCCCATTTCTCTTTAGTTAACATGGTCCCCTCCATATTAAAGGGAGCCCATTTCTCAGTGTTTATTTAACATGGTCCCCTCTATATTAAAGGGATAGCCCATTTCTCAGTGTTTAGTTAACATGGTCCCCTCTATATTAAAGGGATAGCCCATTTCTCAGTGTTTAGTTAACATGGTCCCCTCTATATTAAAGGGATAGCCCATTTCTCAGTGTTTAGTTAACATGGTCCCCTCTATATTAAAGGGATAGCCCATTTCTCAGTGTTTAGTTAACATGGTCCCCTCTATATTAAAGGGATAGCCCATTTCTCAGTGTTTAGTTAACATGGTCCCCTTTATATTAAAGGGATAGCCCATTTCTCAGTGTTTAGTTAACATGGTCCCCTCTATATTAAAGGGATAGCCCATTTCTCAGTGTTTAGTTAACATGGTCCCCTCTATATTAAAGGGATAGCCCATTTCTCAGTGTTTAGTTAACATGGTCCCCTCTATATTAAAGGGATAGCCCATTTCTCAGTGTTTAGTTAACATGGTCCCCTCTATATTAAAGGGATAGCCCATTTCTCAGTGTTTAGTTAACATTGTCCCCTCTATATTAAAGGGATAGCCCATTTCTCAGTGTTTAGTTAACATGGTCCCCTCTATATTAAAGGGATAGCCCATTTCTCAGTGTTTAGTTAACATGGTCCCCTCTATATTAAAGGGATAGCCCATTTCTCAGTGTTTAGTTAACATGGTCCCCTCTATATTAAAGGGATAGCCCATTTCTCAGTGTTTAGTTAACATGGTCCCCTCTATATTAAAGGGATAGCCCATTTCTCAGTGTTTAGTTAACATGGTCCCCTCTATATTAAAGGGATAGCCCATTTCTCAGTGTTTAGTTAACATGGTCCCCTCTATATTAAAGGGATAGCCCATTTCTCAGTGTTTAGTTAACATGGTCCCCTCTATATTAAAGGGATAGCCCATTTCTCAGTGTTTAGTTAACATGGTCCCCTCTATATTAAAGGGATAGCCCATTTCTCAGTGTTTAGTTAACATGGTCCCCTCTATATTAAAGGGATAGCCCATTTCTCAGTGTTTAGTTAACATGGTCCCCTCTATATTAAAGGGATAGCCCATTTCTCAGTGTTTAGTTAACATGGTCCCCTCTACATTAAAGGGATAGCCCATTTCTCAGTGTTTAGTTAACATGGCCCCTCTCTATATTAAAGGGATAGCCCATTTCTCAGTGTTTAGTTAACATTGTCCCCTCTATATTAAAGGGATAGCCCATTTTCAGTGTTAACATGGTCCCCTCTATATTAAAGGGATAGCCCATTTCTCAGTGTTTAGTTAACATGGTCCCCTCTATATTAAAGGGATAGCCCATTTCTCAGTGTTTAGTTAACATGGTCCCCTCTATATTAAAGGGATAGCCCATTTCTCAGTGTTTAGTTAACATGGTCCCCTCTATATTAAAGGGATAGCCCATTTCTCAGTGTTTAGTTAACATGGTCCCCTCTATATTAAAGGGATAGCCCATTTCTCAGTGTTTAGTTAACATGGTCCCCTCTATATTAAAGGGATAGCCCATTTCTCAGTGTTTAGTTAACATGGTCCCCTCTGTATTAAAGGGATAGCCCATTTCTCAGTGTTTAGTTAACATGGTCCCCTTTATATTAAAGGGATAGCCCATTTCTCAGTGTTTAGTTAACATGGTCCCCTCTATATTAAAGGGATACCCCATTTCTCAGTGTTTAGTTAACATGGTCCCCTCTATATTAAAGGGATAGCCCATTTCTCAGTGTTTAGTTAACATGGTCCCCTCTATATTAAAGGGATAGCCCATTTCTCAGTGTTTAGTTAACATGGTCCCCTCTATATTAAAGGGATAGCCCATTTCTCAGTGTTTAGTTAACATGGTCCCCTTTATATTAAAGGGATAGCCCATTTCTCAGTGTTTAGTTAACATGGTCCCCTCTATATTAAAGGGATAGCCCATTTCTCAGTGTTTAGTTAACATGGTCCCCTCTATATTAAAGGGATAGCCCATTTCTCAGTGTTTAGTTAACATGGTCCCCTCTATATTAAAGGGATAGCCCATTTCTCATTGTTTAGTTAACATGGTCCCCTCTATATTAAAGGGATAGCCCATTTCTCAGTGTTTAGTTAACATGGTCCCCTCTATATTAAAGGGATAGCCCATTTCTCAGTGTTTAGTTAACATGGTCCCCTCTATATTAAAGGGATAGCCCATTTCTCTTTAGTTAACATGGTCCCCTCCATATTAAAGGGATCGCCCATTTCTCAGTGTTTATTTAACATGGTCCCCTCTATATTAAAGGGATAGCCCATTTCTCAGTGTTTAGTTAACATGGTCCCCTCTATATTAAAGGGATAGCCCATTTCTCAGTGTTTAGTTAACATGGTCCCCTCTATATTAAAGGGATAGCCCATTTCTCAGTGTTTAGTTAACATGGTCCCCTCTATATTAAAGGGATAGCCCATTTCTCAGTGTTTAGTTAACATGGTCCCCTCTATATTAAAGGGATAGCCCATTTCTCAGTGTTTAGTTAACATGGTCCCCTTTATATTAAAGGGATAGCCCATTTCTCAGTGTTTAGTTAACATGGTCCCCTCTATATTAAAGGGATAGCCCATTTCTCAGTGTTTAGTTAACATGGTCCCCTCTATATTAAAGGGATAGCCCATTTCTCAGTGTTTAGTTAACATGGTCCCCTCTATATTAAAGGGATAGCCCATTTCTCAGTGTTTAGTTAACATGGTCCCCTCTATATTAAAGGGATAGCCCATTTCTCAGTGTTTAGTTAACATGGTCCCCTCTATATTAAAGGGATAGCCCATTTCTCAGTGTTTAGTTAACATGGTCCCCTCTATATTAAAGGGATAGCCCATTTCTCAGTGTTTAGTTAACATGGTCCCCTCTATATTAAAGGGATAGCCCATTTCTCAGTGTTTAGTTAACATGGTCCCCTCTATATTAAAGGGATAGCCCATTTCTCAGTGTTTAGTTAACATGGTCCCCTCTATATTAAAGGGATAGCCCATTTCTCAGTGTTTAGTTAACATGGTCCCCTCTATATTAAAGGGATAGCCCATTTCTCAGTGTTTAGTTAACATGGTCCCCTTTATATTAAAGGGATAGCCCATTTCTCAGTGTTTAGTTAACATGGTCCCCTCTATATTAAAGGGATAGCCCATTTCTCAGTGTTTAGTTAACATGGTCCCCTCTATATTAAAGGGATAGCCCATTTCTCAGTGTTTAGTTAACATGGTCCCCTCTATATTAAAGGGATAGCCCATTTCTCAGTGTTTAGTTAACATGGTCCCCTCTATATTAAAGGGATAGCCCATTTCTCAGTGTTTAGTTAACATGGTCCCCTCTATATTAAAGGGATAGCCCATTTCTCAGTGTTTAGTTAACATGGTCCCCTCTATATTAAAGGGATAGCCCATTTCTCAGTGTTTAGTTAACATGGTCCCCTCTATATTAAAGGGATAGCCCATTTCTCAGTGTTTAGTTAACATGGTCCCCTCTATATTAAAGGGATAGCCCATTTCTCAGTGTTTAGTTAACATGGTCCCCTCTATATTAAAGGGATAGCCCATTTCTCAGTGTTTAGTTAACATGGTCCCCTCTATATTAAAGGGATAGCCCATTTCTCAGTGTTTAGTTAACATGGTCCCCTCTATATTAAAGGGATAGCCCATTTCTCAGTGTTTAGTTAACATGGTCCCCTCTATATTAAAGGGATAGCCCATTTCTCAGTGTTTAGTTAACATGGTCCCCTCTATATTAAAGGGATAGCCCATTTCTCAGTGTTTAGTTAACATGGTCCCCTCTATATTAAAGGGATAGCCCATTTCTCAGTGTTTAGTTAACATGGTCCCCTCTATATTAAAGGGATAGCCCATTTCTCAGTGTTTAGTTAACATGGTCCCCTCTATATTAAAGGGATAGCTCATAAAGGGATAGCCCATTTCTCAGTGTTTAGTTAACATGGTCCCCTCTATATTAAAGGGATAGCCCATTTCTCAGTGTTTAGTTAACATGGTCCCCTCTATATTAAAGGGATAGCCCATTTCTCAGTGTTTAGTTAACATGGTCCCCTCTATATTAAAGGGATAGCCCATTTCTCAGTGTTTAGTTAACATGGTCCCCTCTATATTAAAGGGATAGCCCATTTCTCAGTGTTTAGTTAACATGGTCCCCTCTATATTAAAGGGATAGCCCATTTCTCAGTGTTTAGTTAACATGGTCCCCTCTATATTAAAGGGATAGCCCATTTCTCAGTGTTTAGTTAACATGGTCCCCTCTATATTAAAGGGATAGCCCATTTCTCAGTGTTTAGTTAACATGGTCCCCTCTATATTAAAGGGATAGCCCATTTCTCAGTGTTTAGTTAACATGGTCCCCTCTATATTAAAGGGATAGCCCATTTCTCAGTGTTTAGTTAACATGGTCCCCTCTATATTAAAGGGATAGCCCATTTCTCAGTGTTTAGTTAACATGGTCCCCTCTATATTAAAGGGATAGCCCATTTCTCAGTGTTTAGTTAACATGGTCCCCTCTATATTAAAGGGATAGCCCATTTCTCAGTGTTTAGTTAACATGGTCCCCTCTATATTAAAGGGATAGCCCATTTCTCAGTGTTTAGTTAACATGGTCCCCTCTATATTAAAGGGATAGCCCATTTCTCAGTGTTTAGTTAACATGGTCCCTTCTATATTAAAGGGATAGCCCATTTCTCAGTGTTTAGTTAACATGGTCCCCTCTATATTAAAGGGATAGCCCATTTCTCAGTGTTTAGTTAACATGGTCCCCTCTATATTAAAGGGATAGCCCATTTCTCAGTGTTTAGTTAACATGGTCCCCTCTATATTAAAGGGATAGCCCATTTCTCAGTGTTTAGTTAACATGGTCCCCTCTATATCAAAGGGATAGCCCATTTCTCAGTGTTTAGTTAACATGGTCCCCTCTATATTAAAGGGATAGCCCATTTCTCAGTGTTTAGTTAACATGGTCCCCTCTATATTAAAGGGATAGCCCATTTCAGTGTTTAGTTAACATGGTCCCCTCCATATTAAAGGGATCGCCCATTTCTCAGTGTTTATTTAACATGGTCCCCTCTATATTAAAGGGATAGCCCATTTCTCAGTGTTTAGTTAACATGGTCCCCTCTATATTAAAGGGATAGCCCATTTCTCAGTGTTTAGTTAACATGGTCCCCTCTATATTAAAGGGATAGCCCATTTCTCAGTGTTTAGTTAACATGGTCCCCTCTATATTAAAGGGATAGCCCATTTCTCAGTGTTTAGTTAACATGGTCCCCTCTATATTAAAGGGATAGCCCATTTCTCAGTGTTTAGTTAACATGGTCCCCTCTATATTAAAGGGATAGCCCATTTCTCAGTGTTTAGTTAACATGGTCCCCTCTATATTAAAGGGATAGCCCATTTCTCAGTGTTTAGTTAACATGGTCCCCTCTATATTAAAGGGATAGCCCATTTCTCAGTGTTTAGTTAACATGCTCCCTCTATATCAAAGTCCCCTCTATATTAAAGGGATAGCCCATTTCTCAGTGTTTAGTTAACATGGTCCCCTCTATATTAAAGGGATAGCCCATTTCTCAGTGTTTAGTTAACATGGTCCCCTCTATATTAAAGGGATAGCCCATTTCTCAGTGTTTAGTTAACATGGTCCCCTCTATATTAAAGGGATAGCCCATTTCTCAGTGTTTAGTTAACATGGTCCCCTCTATATTAAAGGGATAGCCCATTTCTCAGTGTTTAGTTAACATGGTCCCCTCTATATTAAAGGGATAGCCCATTTCTCAGTGTTTAGTTAACATGGTCCCCTCTATATTAAAGGGATAGCCCATTTCTCAGTGTTTAGTTAACATGGTCCCCTCTATATTAAAGGGATAGCCCATTTCTCAGTGTTTAGTTAACATGGTCCCCTCTATATTAAAGGGATAGCCCATTTCTCAGTGTTTAGTTAACATGGTCCCCTTTATATTAAAGGGATAGCCCATTTCTCAGTGTTTAGTTAACATGGTCCCCTCTATATTAAAGGGATAGCCCATTTCTCAGTGTTTAGTTAACATGGTCCCCTCTATATTAAAGGGATAGCCCATTTCTCAGTGTTTAGTTAACATGGTCCCCTCTATATTAAAGGGATAGCCCATTTCTCAGTGTTTAGTTAACATGGTCCCCTCTATATTAAAGGGATAGCCCATTTCTCAGTGTTTAGTTAACATGGTCCCCTCTATATTAAAGGGATAGCCCATTTCTCAGTGTTTAGTTAACATGGTCCCCTCTATATTAAAGGGATAGCCCATTTCTCAGTGTTTAGTTAACATGGTCCCCTCTATATTAAAGGGATAGCCCATTTCTCAGTGTTTAGTTAACATGGTCCCCTCTATATTAAAGGGATAGCCCATTTCTCAGTGTTTAGTTAACATGGTCCCCTCTATATTAAAGGGATAGCCCATTTCTCAGTGTTTAGTTAACATGGTCCCCTCTATATTAAAGGGATAGCCCATTTCTCAGTGTTTAGTTAACATGGTCCCCTCTATATTAAAGGGATAGCCCATTTCTCAGTGTTTAGTTAACATGGTCCCCTCTATATTAAAGGGATAGCCCATTTCTCAGTGTTTAGTTAACATGGTCCCCTCTATATTAAAGGGATAGCCCATTTCTCAGTGTTTAGTTAACATGGTCCCCTCTATATTAAAGGGATAGCCCATTTCTCAGTGTTTAGTTAACATGGTCCCCTCTATATTAAAGGGATAGCCCATTTCTCAGTGTTTAGTTAACATGGTCCCCTCTATATTAAAGGGATAGCCCATTTCTCAGTGTTTAGTTAACATGGTCCCCTCTATATTAAAGGGATAGCCCATTTCTCAGTGTTTAGTTAACATGGTCCCCTCTATATTAAAGGGATAGCCCATTTCTCAGTGTTTAGTTAACATGGTCCCCTCTATATTAAAGGGATAGCCCATTTCTCAGTGTTTAGTTAACATGGTCCCCTCTATATTAAAGGGATAGCCCATTTCTCAGTGTTTAGTTAACATGGTCCCCTCTATATTAAAGGGATAGCCCATTTCTCAGTGTTTAGTTAACATGGTCCCCTCTATATTAAAGGGATAGCCCATTTCTCAGTGTTTAGTTAACATGGTCCCCTCTATATTAAAGGGATAGCCCATTTCTCAGTGTTTAGTTAACAAGGCCCTTCTATATTAAAGGGATAGCCCATTTCTCAGGGTTTAGTTAACATGGTCCCCTCTATATTAAAGGGATAGCCCATTTCTCAGTGTTTAGTTAACATGGTCCCCTCTATATTAAAGGGATAGCCCATTTCTCAGGGTTTAGTTAACATGGTCCCCTCTATATTAAAGGGATAGCCCATTTCTCAGTGTTTAGTTAACATGGTCCCCTCTATATCAAAGGGATAGCCCATTTCTCAGTGTTTAGTTAACATGGTCCCCTCTATATTAAAGGGATAGCCCATTTCTCAGTGTTTAGTTAACATGGTCCCCTCTATATTAAAGGGATAGCCCATTTCTCTTTAGTTAACATGGTCCCCTCCATATTAAAGGGATCGCCCATTTCTCAGTGTTTATTTAACATGGTCCCCTCTATATTAAAGGGATAGCCCATTTCTCAGTGTTTAGTTAACATGGTCCCCTCTATATTAAAGGGATAGCCCATTTCTCAGTGTTTAGTTAACATGGTCCCCTCTATATTAAAGGGATAGCCCATTTCTCAGTGTTTAGTTAACATGGTCCCCTCTATATTAAAGGGATAGCCCATTTCTCAGTGTTTAGTTAACATGGTCCCCTCTATATTAAAGGGATAGCCCATTTCTCAGTGTTTAGTTAACATGGTCCCCTTTATATTAAAGGGATAGCCCATTTCTCAGTGTTTAGTTAACATGGTCCCCTCTATATTAAAGGGATAGCCCATTTCTCAGTGTTTAGTTAACATGGTCCCCTCTATATTAAAGTGATAGCCCATTTCTCAGTGTTTAGTTAACATGGTCCCCTCTATATTAAAGGGATAGCCCATTTCTCAGTGTTTAGTTAACATGGTCCCCTCTATATTAAAGGGATAGCCCATTTCTCAGTGTTTAGTTAACATGGTCCCCTCTATATTAAAGGGATAGCCCATTTCTCAGTGTTTAGTTAACATGGTCCCCTCTATATTAAAGGGATAGCCCATTTCTCAGTGTTTAGTTAACATGGTACCCTCTATATTAAAGGGATAGCTCATTTCTCAGTTTTTAGTTAACATGGTCCCCTCTATATTAAAGGGATAGCCCATTTCTCAGTGTTTAGTTAACATGGTCCCCTCTATATTAAAGGGATAGCCCATTTCTCAGTGTTTAGTTGACATGGTCCCCTCTATATTAAAGGGATAGCCCATTTCTCAGTGTTTAGTTAACATGGTCCCCTCTATATTAAAGGGATAGCCCATTTCTCAGTGTTTAGTTAACATGGTCCCCTTTATATTAAAGGGATAGCCCATTTCTCAGTGTTTAGTTAACATGGTCCCCTCTATATTAAAGGGATAGCCCATTTCTCAGTGTTTAGTTAACATGGTCCCCTCTATATTAAAGGGATAGCCCATTTCTCAGTGTTTACTTAACATGGTCCCCTCTATATTAAAGGGATAGCCCATTTCTCAGTGTTTAGTTAACATGGTCCCCTCTATATTAAAGGGATAGCCCATTTCTCAGTGTTTAGTTAACATGGTCCCCTCTATATTAAAGGGATAGCCCATTTCTCAGTGTTTAGTTAACATGGTCCCCTCTATATTAAAGGGATAGCTCATTTCTCAGTGTTTAGTTAACATGGTCCCCTCTATATTAAAGGGATAGCCCATTTCTCAGTGTTTAGTTAACATGGTCCCCTCTATATTAAAGGGATAGCCCATTTCTCAGTGTTTAGTTAACATGGTCCCCTCTATATTAAAGGGATAGCCCATTTCTCAGGGTTTAGTTAACATGGTCCCCTCTATATTAAAGGGATAGCCCATTTCTCAGTGTTTAGTTAACATGGTACCCTGTTATGAACTTGAGTGAAGACCCAAACGCGGTTTTAACAGAAAACAGAGTTCTTTAATAAAAAACAGGAATGGCATAAATCCTCTTCCAACGTAGTCAATGGAACAAAAGAACGTAGTATAATGCAGGTTGCACCTGCCATGCATGCAGACTCCGACAGGACAGGACAAGGTGGAAGCAAACGAGACGACAGCTTGCTTCTGGCATCAAAAAACACAAACAAGAATCAGACACTGAAAGTAGCAGGAACAGAGAAAGAAATAGAGACCTAATCAGAGGGGGAAGAGAGAACAGGTGGGGAAAGAGAGAATGAGCTAGTTAGGGCAGATGTAGAACAGCTGAGGAATGAGAGACAGAGAAGGTAACCTAAAAAGACCAGCAGAGAGAGAGAATGAAGAGAAAGGACAGGAACAGACATAACAAGACATGACAGTACCCCCCCCCACTCACCGAGCGCCTCCTGGCGCACTCGAGGAGGAAACCTGGCGGCAACGGAGGAAATCATCGATCAGCGAACGGTCCAGCACGTCCCGAGAGGGAACCCAACTCCTCTCCTCAGGACCGTACCCCTCCCAATCCACTAGGTACTGATGACCACGGCCCCGAGGGCGCATGTCCAAAATCTTACGAACCCTGTAGATGGGTGCGCCTCGACAAGGATGGGGGGGGGGAGGGACGAGCGGGGGCGCGAAGAACGGGCTTAACACAGGAGACATGGAAGACCGGGTGAACGCGACGAAGATAGCGCTGGAGAAGAAGTCGCACTGCGACAGGATTAATGACCTGGGAAATACGGAACGGACCAATGAACCGCGGGGCCAACTTGCGAGAAGCTGTCTTAAGGGGAAGGTTCAGAGTGGAGAGCCATACTCTCTGACCGCAACAATATCTAGGACTCTTGGTCCTACGCTATTAGCGGCCCTCACAGTCTGCGCCCTATTACGGCAAAGTGCCGACCTGACCCCTTCCAGGTGCGTCGCAACGCTGGACAAAAGCCTGAGCGGAGGGGACGAGGACTCGGCGAGCTGAGATGAGAACAGCGGAGGCTGGTACCCGAGGCTACACTGAAAAGGGGATAGACCGGTAGCAGACGAGGGAAGCGAGTTGTGGGCGACTCTGCCCAGGGAGCTGTTCTGACCAAGACGCAGGGTTACGAAAAGAAAGACTGCGTAAAATGCGACCAACAGTCTGATTGGCCCGTTCGGCTTGACCGTTAGACTGGGGATGAAAGCCGGACGAGAGACTGACGGAAGCCCCAATCAAACGGCAAAACTCCCTCCAAAATTGAGACGTGAACTGCGGGCCTCTGTCGGAAACGACGTCAGACGGAAGGCCATGAATTCGGAAAACATTCTCGATAATGATCTGAGCCGTCTCCTTAGCAGAAGGGAGCTTATCGAGAGGAATGAAATGAGCCGCCTTAGAGAATCTATCGACAACCGTAAGAATAACTGTCTTCCCCGCTGATGAAGGCAGTCCGGTGATAAAATCTAAAGCGATGTGAGACCACGGTCGAGAGGGAATGGGAAGCGGTCTGAGACGGCCGGCAGGAGGAGAGTTCCCAGATTTAGTCTGCGCGCAGACCGAACAAGCGGCGACAAATCGACGCGCGTCACGTTCCCGAGTGGGCCACCAGAAACGCTGGCGAATGGAAGCGAGCGTATTCCCGAAGGCCGGGGTGGCCGGCTAACTTGGCAGAGTGGGCCCACTGAAGAACGGCCGGACGAGTAGGAACGGGAACGAACAGAAGGTTCCTAGGACAAGCTCGCGGCGACGGAGTGTGAGCGAGTGCTTGCTTTACCTGCCTCTCAATTCCCCAGACAGTCAACCCGACAACACGCCCCTCAGGGAGAATCCCATCGGGGTCGGTGGAGACCTCAGAAGAACTGAAGAGACGAGATAAAGCATCAGGTTTGGTGTTTTTTGGGCCCGGACGATAAGAAATAACAAACTCGAAACGAGCGAAAAACAGAGCCCAACGAGCCTGACGCGCATTAAGTCGTTTGGCTGAACGGATGTACTCAAGGTTCCTATGGTCAGTCCAAACGACAAAAGGAACGGTCGCCCTCCAACCACTGTCGCCATTCGCCTAGGGCTAAGCGGATGGCGAGCAGTTCGCGATTACCAACATCATAGTTACGTTCTGACGGCGATAAGCGATGAGAGAAAAACGCGCAAGGATGGACCTTGCCGTCAGAGAGAGAGCGCTGAGAAAGAATGGCTCCCACGCCCACCTCTGACGCGTCAACCTCAACAACAAACTGTCTAGAGATGTCAGGTGTAACAAGAATAGGTGCGGATGTAAAACGATTCTTAAGAAGATCAAAAGCTCCCTGGGCGGAAACGGACCACTTAAAGCACGTCTTAACAGAAGTAAGGGCTGTGAGAGGAGCTGCCACCTGACCGAAATTACGGATGAAACGACGGTAGAAATTAGCGAAGCCCAGAAAGCGCTGCAGCTCGACGCGTGACTTAGGAACGGGCCAATCAATGACAGCCTGGACCTTAGCGGGATCCATCTTAATGCCCTCAGCGGAAATAACGGAACCGAGAAAAGGGACAGAGGCGGCATGAAAAGTGCACTTCTCAGCCTTCACATAAAGACAGTTCTCCAAAAGGCGCTGGAGGACGCGCCGCACGTGCTGAACATGAATCGAGAGAGACGGTGAAAAAATCAGGATATCATCCATGTAAACGAAAACAAAAATGTTCAGCATGTCTCTCAGGACGTCGTTAACTAGTGCCTGAAAGACAGCTGGAGCGTTAACGAGGCCGAAAGGAAGAACCCGGTATTCAAAGTGCCCTAACGGAGTGTTAAACGCCGTCTTCCACTCGTCCCCTCCCTGATGCGCACGAGATGGTAGGCGTTACGAAGGTCCAATTTGGTGAAAAACTTGGCTCCCTGCAGGATCTCGAAGGCTGAAGACATAAGAGGAAGCGGATAACGATTCTTAACTGTTATGTCATTCAGCCCTCGATAATCCACGCATGGGCGCAGGGACCCGTCCTTCTTCTGAACAAAAAAGAACCCCGCGCCGGCGGGGGAGGAGGAGGAGACTATGGTACCGGCGTCGAGCGAAACCGACAAATAATCCTCGAGAGCCTTACGTTCGGGAGCCGACAGAGAGTATAATCTACCCCCGGGGGAGTAGTTCCCGGAAGGAGATCAATACTACAGTCATACGACCGGGTGTGGAGGGAGAGAAGTGGCCTTGGAACGACTGAACACCGTGCGCAGATCGTGATACT
This sequence comes from Oncorhynchus masou masou, assembly GCF_036934945.1. Lineage (NCBI taxonomy): Eukaryota > Metazoa > Chordata > Actinopteri > Salmoniformes > Salmonidae > Oncorhynchus > Oncorhynchus masou. Next base: position 100,552 of record NW_027001759.1, read on the forward strand.
CCTCCGGCACCCCTGTCAAATCGCCAGGCTCCTCCTGTGAAGAAGAGACAGAGGAAACAGGAGGGATAGCAGACATTAAACAGGTTACATGACAAGAAACATTCCAGGATAGGATAGTATTACTAGACCAATTAATAGAAGGGTTATGGCGCACTAGCCAGGGATGACCCAAAACAACAGGTGTAAAAGGTGAATGAAAAATTAAAAAAGAAATGGTTTCGCTATGATTACCAGAGACAGTGAGGGTTAAAGGCAGCGTCTCACGCTGAATCTTGGGGAGAGAACTACCATCTAAAGCGAACAAGGCCCTGGGCTCCCCTAACTGTCTGAGAGGAATGTCATGTTCCCGAGCCCAGGTCTCGTCCATAAAACAGCCCTCCGCCCCAGAGTCTATCAAGGCACTGCAGGAAGCAGATGAACCGGGCCAGCGGAGATGGACCGGAAAGGTAGTGCGTGATCCAGAAGGAGAGGCCTGAGTAGTTGCGCTCACCAGTAGCCCTCCTCTTACTGATGAGCTCTGGCCTTTTACTGGACATGAGGTGACAAAATGACCAGCGGAGCCGCAGTAGAGACAGAGGCGATTGGTGATTCTCCGTTCCCTCTCCTTGGCCGAGATGCGAATACCCCCAGCTGCATAGGCTCAGCATCCGAGCCGGCGGGGGAGGGTGGCAGTGATGCGGCAGGTGGCAGTGATGTGGAGAGGGGAGCAACGGAGAACGTGAGCTCCTTTCCACGAGCTCGGCGACGAAGATCAAACCGTCGCTCTATGCGAATAGCGAGAGCTATTAAGGAGTCCAGACTGGAAGGAACCTCCCGGGAGAGGATCTCATCCTTAACCTCGACGTGGAGACCCTCCAGAAAACGAGCGAGCAAAGCCGGCTCGTTCCAGTCACTAGAGGCAGCGAGAGTGCGAAACTCAATAGAATAATCCGTTATGGATCTATTCCCCTGACATAGGGAAGACAGGGCCCTGGAAGCCTCCTCGCCAAAAACAGAACGGTCAAAAACCCGTATCATCTCCTCCTTAAAGTCCTGATACTGGTTAATACACTCAGCCCTCGCTCCCAGACTGCCGTGCCCCACTCACGCGCCCGTCCGGTAAGGAGAGAAATGACGTAGGCGATGCGGGCTGCGCTCCTGGAGTAAGTGTTGGGCTGGAGAGAGAACACCACATCACACTGAGTGAGGAATGAGCGGCACTCAGTGGGCTCCCAGAGTAACACGGCGGGTTGTTGATCCTGGGCTCCGGAGACTCGGAAACCCTGGAAGTGGGCGGTGGATCGAGGTGGAGTTGGTGAACCCGTCTTGTGAGGTCGGAGACTTGGACGGCCAGGGTCTCAACGGCATGTTGAGCAGCAGACAATTCCTCCTCGTGTCTGCCTAGCATCGCTCCCTGGATCTCGACGGCGGAGTGAAAAGGGTCCGGAGCCGCTGGGTCCATTCTTGGTCTGATTCTTCTGTTATGAACTTGAGTGAAGACCCAAACGCGGTTTTAACAGAAAACAGAGTTCTTTAATAAAAACAGGAATGGCATAAATCCTCTTCCAACGTAGTCAATGGAACAAAAGAACGTAGTATAATGCAGGTTGCACCTGCCATGCATGCAGACTCCGACAGGACAGGACAAGGTGGAAGCAAACGAGACGACAGCTTGCTTCTGGCATCAAAAAACACAAACAAGAATCAGACACTGAAAGTAGCAGGAACAGAGAAAGAAATAGAGACCTAATCAGAGGGGGAAGAGAGAACAGGTGGGGAAAGAGAGAATGAGCTAGTTAGGGCAGATGTAGAACAGCTGAGGAATGAGAGACAGAGAAGGTAACCTAAAAAGACCAGCAGAGAGAGAGAATGAAGAGAAAGGACAGGAACAGACATAACAAGACATGACAGTACCCTCTATATTAAAGGGATAGCCCATTTCTCAGTGTTTAGTTAACATGGTCCCCTCTATTTTAAAGGGATAGCCCATTTCTCAGTGTTTAGTTAACATGGTCCCCTCTATATTAAAGGGATAGCCCATTTCTCAGGGTTTAGTTAACATGGTCCCCTCTATATTAAAGGGATAGCCCATTTCTCAGTGTTTAGTTAACATGGTCCCCTCTATACTAAAGGGATAGCCCATTTCTCAGTGTTTAGTTAACATGGTCCCCTCTATATTAAAGGGATAGCCCATTTCTCAGTGTTTAGTTAACATGGTCCCCTCTATATTAAAGGGATAGCCCATTTCTCAGGGTTTAGTTAACATGGTCCCCTCTATATTAAAGGGATAGCCCATTTCTCAGTGTTTAGTTAACATGGTCCCCTCTATATTAAAGGGATAGCCCATTTCTCAGTGTTTAGTTAACATGGTCCCCTCTATATTAAAGGGATAGCCCATTTCTCAGTGTTTAGTTAACATGGTCCCCTCTATATTAAAGGGATAGCCCATTTCTCAGTGTTTAGTTAACATGGTCCCCTCTATATTAAAGGGATAGCCCATTTCTCAGTGTTTAGTTAACATGGTCCCCTCTATATTAAAGGGATAGCCCATTTCTCAGTGTTTAGTTAACATGGTCCCCTCTATATTAAAGGGATAGCCCATTTCTCAGTGTTTAGTTAACATGGTCCCCTCTATATTAAAGGGATAGCCAATTTCTCAGTGTTTAGTTAACATGGTCCCCTCTATACTAAAGGGATAGCCCATTTCTCAGTGTTTAGTTAACATGGTCCCCTCTATATTAAAGGGATAGCCCATTTCTCAGTGTTTAGTTAACATGGTCCCCTCTATATTAAAGGGATAGCCCATTTCTCAGGGTTTAGTTAACATGGTCCCCTCTATATTAAAGGGATAGCCCATTTCTCAGTGTTTAGTTAACATGGTCCCCTCTATATTAAAGGGATAGCCCATTTCTCAGTGTTTAGTTAACATGGTCCCCTCTATATTAAAGGGATAGCCCATTTCTCAGTGTTTAGTTAACATGGTCCCCTCTATATTAAAGGGATAGCCCATTTCTCAGTGTTTAGTTAACATGGTCCCCTCTATATTAAAGGGATAGTCCATTTCTCAGTGTTTAGTTAACATGGTCCCCTCTATATTAAAGGGATAGCCCATTTCTCAGTGTTTAGTTAACATGGTCCCCTCTATATTAAAGGGATAGCCCATTTCTCAGTGTTTAGTTAACATGGTCCCCTCTATATTAAAGGGATAGCCCATTTCTCAGTGTTTAGTTAACATGGTCCCCTCTATATTAAAGGGATAGCCCATTTCTCAGTGTTTAGTTAACATGGTCCCCTCTATATTAAAGGGATAGCCCATTTCTCAGTGTTTAGTTAACATGGTCCCCTCTATATTAAAGGGATAGCCCATTTCTCAGTGTTTAGTTAACATGGTCCCCTCTATATTAAAGGGATAGTCCATTTCTCAGTGTTTAGTTAACATGGTCCCCTCTATATTAAAGGGATAGCCCATTTCTCAGTGTTTAGTTAACATGGTCCCCTCTATACTAAAGGGATAGCCCATTTCTCAGTGTTTAGTTAACATGGTCCCCTCTATATTAAAGGGATAGCCCATTTCTCAGTGTTTAGTTAACATGGTCCCCTCTATATTAAAGGGATAGCCCATTTCTCAGTGTTTAGTTAACATGGTCCCCTCTATATTAAAGGGATAGCCCATTTCTCAGTGTTTAGTTAACATGGTCCCCTCTATATTAAAGGGATAGCCCATTTCTCAGTGTTTAGTTAACATGGTCCCCTCTATATTAAAGGGATAGCCCATTTCTCAGGGTTTAGTTAACATGGTCCCCTCTATATTAAAGGGATAGCCCATTTCTCAGTGTTTAGTTAACATGGTCCCCTCTATATTAAAGCGATAGCCCATTTCTCAGTGTTTAGTTAACATGGTCCCCTTTATATTAAAGGGATAGCCCATTTCTCAGTGTTTAGTTAACATGGTCCCCTCTATATTAAAGGGATAGCCCATTTCTCAGTGTTTAGTTAACATGGTCCCCTCTATATTAAAGGGATAGCCCATTTCTCAGTGTTTAGTTAACATGGTCCCCTCTATATTAAAGGGATAGCCCATTTCTCAGTGTTTAGTTAACATGGTCCCCTCTATATTAAAGGGATAGCCCATTTCTCAGTGTTTAGTTAACATGGTCCCCTCTATATTAAAGGGATAGCCCATTTCTCAGTGTTTAGTTAACATGGTCCCCTTTATATTAAAGGGATAGCCCATTTCTCAGTGTTTAGTTAACATGGTCCCCTCTATATTAAAGGGATAGCCCATTTCTCAGTGTTTAGTTAACATGGTCCCCTCTATATTAAAGGGATAGCCCATTTCTCAGTGTTTAGTTAACATGGTCCCCTCTATATTAAAGGGATAGCCCATTTCTCAGTGTTTAGTTAACATGGTCCCCTCTATATTAAAGGGATAGCCCATTTCTCAGTGTTTAGTTAACATGGTCCCCTCTATATTAAAGGGATAGCCCATTTCTCAGTGTTTAGTTAACATGGTCCCCTCTATATTAAAGGGATAGCTCATTTCTCAGTGTTTAGTTAACATGGTCCCCTCTATATTAAAGGGATAGCCCATTTCTCAGTGTTTAGTTAACATGGTCCCCTCTATATTAAAGGGATAGCCCATTTCTCAGTGTTTAGTTAACATGGTCCCCTCTATATTAAAGGGATAGCCCGTTTCTCAGTGTTTAGTTAACATGGTCCCCTTTATATTAAAGGGATAGCCCATTTCTCAGTGTTTAGTTAACATGGTCCCCTCTATATTAAAGGGATAGCCCATTTCTCAGTGTTTAGTTAACATGGTCCCCTCTATATTAAAGGGATAGCCCATTTCTCAGTGTTTAGTTAACATGGTCCCCTCTATATTAAAGGGATAGCCCATTTCTCAGTGTTTAGTTAACATGGTCCCCTCTATATTAAAGGGATAGCCCATTTCTCAGTGTTTAGTTAACATGGTCCCCTCTATATTAAAGGGATAGCCCATTTCTCAGTGTTTAGTTAACATGGTCCCCTCTATATTAAAGGGATAGCTCATTTCTCAGTGTTTAGTTAACATGGTCCCCTCTATATTAAAGGGATAGCCCATTTCTCAGTGTTTAGTTAACATGGTCCCCTCTATATTAAAGGGATAGCCCATTTCTCAGTGTTTAGTTAACATGGTCCCCTCTATATTAAAGGGATAGCCCATTTCTCAGTGTTTAGTTAACATGGTCCCCTTTATATTAAAGGGATAGCCCATTTCTCAGTGTTTAGTTAACATGGTCCCCTCTATATTAAAGGGATAGCCCATTTCTCAGTGTTTAGTTAACATGGTCCCCTCTATATTAAAGGGATAGCCCATTTCTCAGTGTTTAGTTAACATGGTCCCCTCTATATTAAAGGGATAGCCCATTTCTCAGTGTTTAGTTAACATGGTCCCCTCTATATTAAAGGGATAGCCCATTTCTCAGTGTTTAGTTAACATGGTCCCCTCTATATTAAAGGGATAGCCCATTTCTCAGTGTTTAGTTAACATGGTACCCTCTATATCAAAGGGATAGCCCATTTCTCAGTGTTTAGTTAACATGGTCCCCTCTATATTAAAGGGATAGCCCATTTCTCAGTGTTTAGTTAACATGGTCCCCTCTATTTTAAAGGGATAGCCCATTTCTCAGTGTTTAGTTAACATGGTCCCCTCTATATTAAAGGGATAGCCCATTTCTCAGTGTTTAGTTAACATGGTCCCCTCTATATTAAAGGGATAGCCCATTTCTCAGTGTTTAGTTAACATGGTCCCCTCTATATTAAAGGGATAGTCCATTTCTCAGTGTTTAGTTAACATGGTCCCCTCTATATTAAAGGGATAGCCCATTTCTCAGTGTTTAGTTAACATGGTCCCCTCTATACTAAAGGGATAGCCCATTTCTCAGTGTTTAGTTAACATGGTCCCCTCTATATTAAAGGGATAGCCCATTTCTCAGTGTTTAGTTAACATGGTCCCCTCTATATTAAAGGGATAGCCCATTTCTCAGTGTTTAGTTAACATGGTCCCCTCTATATTAAAGGGATAGCCCATTTCTCAGTGTTTAGTTAACATGGTCCCCTCTATATTAAAGGGATAGCCCATTTCTCAGTGTTTAGTTAACATGGTCCCCTCTATATTAAAGGGATAGCCCATTTCTCAGTGTTTAGTTAACATGGTCCCCTCTATATTAAAGGGATAGCCCATTTCTCAGTGTTTAGTTAACATGGTCCCCTCTATATTAAAGGGATAGCCCATTTCTCAGTGTTTAGTTAACATGGTCCCCTCTATATTAAAGGGATAGCCCATTTCTCAGTGTTTAGTTAACATGGTCCCCTCTATATTAAAGGGATAGCCCATTTCTCAGTGTTTAGTTAACATGGTCCCCTCTATATTAAAGGGATAGCCCATTTCTCAGTGTTTAGTTAACATGGTCCCCTCTATATTAAAGGGATAGCCCATTTCTCAGTGTTTAGTTAACAAGGCCCTTCTATATTAAAGGGATAGCCCATTTCTCAGGGTTTAGTTAACATGGTCCCCTCTATATTAAAGGGATAGCCCATTTCTCAGTGTTTAGTTAACATGGTCCCCTGTATATTAAAGGGATAGCCCATTTCTCAGGGTTTAGTTAACATGGTCCCCTCTATATTAAAGGGATAGCCCATTTCTCAGTGTTTAGTTAACATGGTACCCTCTATATCAAAGGGATAGCCCATTTCTCAGTGTTTAGTTAACATGTTCCCCTCTATATTAAAGGGATAGCCCATTTCTCAGTGTTTAGTTAACATGGTCCCCTCTATTTTAAAGGGATAGCCCATTTCTCAGTGTTTAGTTAACATGGTCCCCTCTATATTAAAGGGATAGCCCATTTCTCAGGGTTTAGTTAACATGGTCCCCTCTATATTAAAGGGATAGCCCATTTCTCAGTGTTTAGTTAACATGGTCCCCTCTATACTAAAGGGATAGCCCATTTCTCAGTGTTTAGTTAACATGGTCCCCTCTATATTAAAGGGATAGCCCATTTCTCAGTGTTTAGTTAACATGGTCCCCTCTATATTAAAGGGATAGCCCATTTCTCAGGGTTTAGTTAACATGGTCCCCTCTATATTAAAGGGATAGCCCATTTCTCAGTGTTTAGTTAACATGGTCCCCTCTATATTAAAGGGATAGCCCATTTCTCAGTGTTTAGTTAACATGGTCCCCTCTATATTAAAGGGATAGCCCATTTCTCAGTGTTTAGTTAACATGGTCCCCTCTATATTAAAGGGATAGCCCATTTCTCAGTGTTTAGTTAACATGGTCCCCTCTATATTAAAGGGATAGCCCATTTCTCAGTGTTTAGTTAACATGGTCCCCTCTATATTAAAGGGATAGCCCATTTCTCAGTGTTTAGTTAACATGGTCCCCTCTATATTAAAGGGATAGCCCATTTCTCAGTGTTTAGTTAACATGGTCCCCTCTATATTAAAGGGATAGCCAATTTCTCAGTGTTTAGTTAACATGGTCCCCTCTATACTAAAGGGATAGCCCATTTCTCAGTGTTTAGTTAACATGGTCCCCTCTATATTAAAGGGATAGCCCATTTCTCAGTGTTTAGTTAACATGGTCCCCTCTATATTAAAGGGATAGCCCATTTCTCAGGGTTTAGTTAACATGGTCCCCTCTATATTAAAGGGATAGCCCATTTCTCAGTGTTTAGTTAACATGGTCCCCTCTATATTAAAGGGATAGCCCATTTCTCAGTGTTTAGTTAACATGGTCCCCTCTATATTAAAGGGATAGCCCATTTCTCAGTGTTTAGTTAACATGGTCGACTCTATATTAAAGGGATAGCCCATTTCTCAGTGTTTAGTTAACATGGTCCCCTCTATATTAAAGGGATAGTCCATTTCTCAGTGTTTAGTTAACATGGTCCCCTCTATATTAAAGGGATAGCCCATTTCTCAGTGTTTAGTTAACATGGTCCCCTCTATACTAAAGGGATAGCCCATTTCTCAGTGTTTAGTTAACATGGTCCCCTCTATATTAAAGGGATAGCCCATTTCTCAGTGTTTAGTTAACATGGTCCCCTCTATATTAAAGGGATAGCCCATTTCTCAGTGTTTAGTTAACATGGTCCCCTCTATATTAAAGGGATAGCCCATTTCTCAGTGTTTAGTTAACATGGTCCCCTCTATATTAAAGGGATAGCCCATTTCTCAGTGTTTAGTTAACATGGTCCCCTCTATATTAAAGGGATAGCCCATTTCTCAGTGTTTAGTTAACATGGTCCCCTCTATATTAAAGGGAAAGCCCATTTCTCAGTGTTTAGTTAATGGGACTATAGATATTGCTCCTTCAGATCCGTCCTATTATGACGATCCGTTTTTTGGCATCTCCTATCAGAAATCATTCATTTTCAGACAGAGGGTAAATTTCTTCTCGGTAGAGATGACAATGTTTGAACAGGTTCTGAGCCTGACTGCACTGTTGTGGGAGGTAACCACGATATATTTGGACACCCCTCCTTGTACAGTAGCCCTATTATAACTAATAGAAACAGTCCTGACACCCCCTCCTTGTACAGCAGCCCTATTATAACTAATAGAAACAGTCCTGACACCCCTCCTTGTACAGTAGCCCTATTATAACTCATAGAAACAGTCCTGACACCCCTCCTTGTACAGTAGCCCTATTATAACTAATAGAAACAGTCCTGACCACCCTCCTTGTACAGTAGCCCTATTATAACTAATAGAAACAGTCCTGACCACCCTCCTTGTACAGTAGCCCTATTATAAATAATAGAAACAGTCCTGACCACCCTCCTTGTACAGTAGCCCTATTATAAATAATAGAAACAGTCCTGACCAAATACTGAACAAAAACAGGAAGGAGTTAGTGCATCTCTGTCGAGCCTTAGGCCTGTCCACGCTTAACGGAAGAATCAGAGGGGACCCTTTAGCAGTGGCAATTTCAGCATGTCAATCTTGGTGGGCGAAACTCAAATTTTTTTACATTAATTACACTATAACGGCGACAAGAGTTGGCCACAAATTGTTATAGGGCCCCTCATAAAGCTGTCCCGACACCTTACCACCACTACACCTGGCTATCAGCAGAGCCTTGTCTGGCAGCAATACAATTCATTCAGCCTCGATAAGCAGCAAAACAACCCAGAGCTACGCTATGAATAATTTTAAACTCTGAAACAGTTGAAACATACACTTAAACGCAAGACATCGAATTATACCAGTAAGACACTTCAGGAAAATGAAAACGCAATTGACCAAAATAAGTTCTGGGACATATGGAATGATTTAAGCACGACAAAGCCACAATAATTAGCCATACAAGATGAAGAATTTTGGAAAACAATGTTTTGATAATCTATACAAAAACATCCCACAAAAAGACTTACAAAATAACCAACTAGAAATTCAAGAATATTTCAACATCCTTGAACCAGTCAAGTAAAAACAACCAAAATTAATTAGATTACCCAATAATTCAACAAGAACTAAATGAAAATCTCAAATCTTGAAAAACACCTGAGTTGCAAAATGCTGTAATAAAAATGTTCAACATGGTATAAATTTCTGTCTGCTTTCCTGATGTCTGGAACCAGAGGCTCCTCTCCCTGATCCACAAAAGTGGAGACAAATTAGACCCCGATAATTACAGGGGAATTTTCTTAAACAGCAACTTGGAAAAGGTTTTCTGTAGCATTTTGAATTCAAGAATTCTAAACGTTCTTCAAGAAAGAACTGGTAAGTAAATGTTACATTCACACTACTGACCATATATACACCTTGCACACACTAATTAACACGCCCACTAAAAAACAAGGCGAAAACGTTGCTTGCTTTTGTTGTGGAGAATCGTAACAAAATTTAACACTTACAAGAACTTGTGAATTCAATATAGGCTTTTAATACAAACATATCAGAATCCTAGATGGTCCGCGGAACACGCCCTTTTCCAGAGCACTGGCTCTGATTTATACACATTCTCCTCCCTCCTGAATCCTCCTCCCCCTCCCCCCCCCTCCTCCCTCTCTGCAGATGACTTCGTCAACCATTTTGAAAAGAAGGTCGACGACATCCGATCCTCGTTTGCTAAGTCAAACGACACCGCTGGTTCTGCTCACACTGCCCTACCCTGTGCTCTGACCTCTTTCTCCCCTCTCTCTCCAGATGAAATCTCGCTTCTTGTGACGGCCGGCCGCCCAACAACCTGCCCGCTTGACCCTATCCCCTCCTCTCTTCTCCAGACCATTTCCGGAGACCTTCTCCCTTACCTCACCTCGCTCATCAACTCATTCCTGACCGCTGGCTACGTCCCTTCCGTCTTCAAGAGAGCGAGAGTTGCACCCCTTCTGAAAAAACCTACACTCGATCCCTCCGATGTCAACAACTACAGACCAGTATCCCTTCTTTCTTTTCTCTCCAAAACTCTTGAACGTGCCGTCCTTGGCCAGCTCTCCCGCTATCTCTCTCAGAATGACCTTCTTGATCCAAATCAGTCAGGTTTCAAGACTAGTCATTCAACTGAGACTGCTCTTCTCTGTATCACGGAGGCGCTCCGCACTGCTAAAGCTAACTCTCTCTCCTCTGCTCTCATCCTTCTAGACCTATCGGCTGCCTTCGATACTGTGAACCATCAGATCCTCCTCTCCACCCTCTCCGAGTTGGGCATCTCCGGCGCGGCCCACGCTTGGATTGCGTCCTACCTGACAGGTCGCTCCTACCAGGTGGCGTGGCGAGAATCTGTCTCCTCACCACGCGCTCTCACCACTGGTGTCCCCCAGGGCTCTGTTCTAGGCCCTCTCCTATTCTCGCTATACACCAAGTCACTTGGCTCTGTCATAACCTCACATGGTCTCTCCTATCATTGCTATGCAGACGACACACAATTAATCTTCTCCTTTCCCCTTCTGATGACCAGGTGGCGAATCGCATCTCTGCATGTCTGGCAGACATATCAGTGTGGATGACGGATCACCACCTCAAGCTGAACCTCGGCAAGACGGAGCTGCTCTTCCTCACGGGGAAGGACTGCCCGTTCCATGATCTCGCCATCACGGTTGACAACTCCATTGTGTCCTCCTCCCAGAGCGCTAAGAACCTTGGCGTGATCCTGGACAACACCCTGTCGTTCTCAACCAACATCATGGCGGTGGCCCGTTCCTGTAGGTTCATGCTCTACAACATCCGCAGAGTACGACCCTGCCTCACACAGGAAGCGGCGCAGGTCCTAATCCAGGCACTTGTCATCTCCCGTCTGGATTACTGCAACTCGCTGTTGGCTGGGCTCCCTGCCTGTGCCATTAAACCCCTACAACTCATCCAGAACGCCGCAGCCCGTCTGGTGTTCAACCTTCCCAAGTTCTCTCACGTCACCCCGCTCCTCCGCTCTCTCCACTGGCTTCCAGTTGAAGCTCGCATCCGCTACAAGACCATGGTGCTTGCCTACGGAGCTGTGAGGGGAACGGCACCGCAGTACCTCCAGGCTCTGATCAGGCCCTACACCCAAACAAGGGCACTGCGTTCATCCACCTCTGGCCTGCTCGCCTCCCTACCACTGAGGAAGTACAGTTCCCGCTCAGCCCAGTCTAAACTGTTCGCTGCTCTGGCCCCCCAATGGTGGAACAAACTCCCTCACGACGCCAGGACAGCGGAGTCAATCACCACCTTCCGGAGACACCTGAAACCCCACCTCTTCAAGGAATACCTAGGATAGGATAAGTAATCCTTCTCACCCCCCCCTTAAATGATTTAGATGCACTATTGTAAAGTGGCTGTTCCACTGGATGTCAGAAGGTGAATTCACCAATTTGTAAGTCGCTCTGGATAAGACCGTCTGCTAAATGACTTAAATGTAAATGTAATACAACATATGAGTCCATCCCACATGCAAATGAAGTTACTTCCCTCAGTCCATCTGCCACCATTATATCCCAATCTGTGCTTCCTGCTTGTTCAGCTCGATAACGCCCATATCTGCTTTCAGTTAAGTTATAATGGTGACAGGACCTCTTCATGTCCGAAAAATAATACATGCCTATCTTATGCTTTGGGCCCCCTTACGTTCAGCCTGGTGTGTTCTTTGGTATGTCTGTCCTTATTATGATTCCTAGACTATGTGTCTCTTCTGACATTCCTTCAGCATCTTCATGTCCTAAAAATATATGTCCTATGTCTATAGTCCATCAGTTGGTCATTTGGCTGACCCCCTCCTTTGTATGTCCCTCTGACCTTGGTTTGTCCAGCTGTCCTATGCTCTCATGGCCTTACTCCGGCCTCATGTTCTATACAATAGACAATGCATTTTACCAGAAGGGCAAATGCACTCTAAGTGTACCTTTCTCTTGTGTTACAGTATTATGTTTCTCCCTATATGTACATCTTTCTTCCACACTTTATTGAAGCATTCGGTTCTATTTGGCACGGACATATATTCTTCAAAATTCTCCAAAGTGGGTTTGGTGGTAAGGTGAATTAATAAAAAGTAATAATAAAAAGTACGCAATAAAAATCCAAAACCAAAGAACGCATTTCATTTCGCAACTTCCAGGTGTGAGACAAGGCTGCAGTTTGAGCCCAAACCTTTTCAACATTTATATCAATGCTTTAGCAGACATGTTGGACCATTCTGCAGCTCCAGGACTCACACTATTTGACACAGAGGTAAAAAATGACATACCCAAATCTACCTGCCTGTAGCTCAGGACCTGAAGCAAGGATATGCATATTCCTGGTACCATTTGAAAGGAAACACTTTGAAGTTTGTGGACATGTGATATAAGTGAAGTAGAATATGGCACAATAGATCTGGTAAAAGATAATACAAAAGAAAAAACAACCATTCTTTTGTATTTTTTGTACCATCATTTTTGAAATGCGAGAGAAAGGCCATAATGTATTATTCCAGGCCAGGAGCAATTGAGATTTTGGCCACTAGACGGCAGCACTGTATGTACAACATTTTAGACAGATCCAATGAACAATTGTATTTCAGATCAAAATGTATCAAGACTGCACAAATGTGGTTGTGGTGGTAGTAGAGGTGATAGCAGTGTAGTGGTGGTGGTAGTAGAGGTGATAGCAGCGTGGTGGTGGTAGTAGAGGTGATAGCAGTGTAGTGGTGGTGGTAGGGGTGATAGCAGTGTAGTGGTGGTAGTAAAGGTGATAGCAGAATTGTGGTGGTGGTAGAAGGGGTGATAGCAGTGTAGTGGTGGTGGTGGTAGTAGGGGTGATAGCAGTGTAGTGGTGGTGGTGGTAGTAGGGGTGATAGCAGTGTAGTGGTGTTGGTGGTAGGGGTGATAGCAGTGTAGTGGTGGTGGTGGTAGGGGTGATAGCAGTGTAGTGGTTGTGGTGGTAGTAGGGGTGATAGCAGTGTAGTGGTGGTAGTAGAGGTGATAGCAATGTAGTGGTGGTGGTGGTAGGGGTGATAGCAGTGTAGTGGTGGTGGTAGTAGAGGTGATAGCAGTGTTGTGGTGGTGGTGGTAGTAGGGGTGATAGCAGTGTGGTGGTGGTGGTGGTAGTAGGGGTGATAGCAGTGTAGTGGTGGTGGTGGTAGTAGGGGTGATAGCAGTGTAGTGGTGTTGGTGGTAGGGGTGATAGCAGTGTAGTGGTGGTGGTGGTAGGGGTGATAGCAGTGTAGTGGTTGTGGTGGTAGTAGGGGTGATAGCAGTGTAGTGGTGGTAGTAGAGGTGATAGCAATGTAGTGGTGGTGGTGGTAGGGGTGATAGCAGTGTAGTGGTGGTGGTAGTAGAGGTGATAGCAGTGTTGTGGTGGTGGTGGTAGTAGGGGTGATAGCAGTGTGGTGGTGGTGGTGGTAGGGGTGATAGCAGTGTAGTGGTGGTGGTGGTAGTAGAGGTGATAGCAGTGTAGTGGTTGTGGTGGTAGTAGGGGTGATAGCAGTGTAGTGGTGGTGGTGGTAGTAGAGGTGATAGCAGTGTAGTGGTGGTGGAGGTAGTAGAGGTGATAGCAGTATAGTGGTGGTGGTGGTAGTAGGGGTGATAGCAGTGTAGTGGTGGTGGTGGTGGTAGTAGAGGAGATAGCAGTGTAGTGGTGGTGGTGGTAGTAGGGGTGATAGCAGTGTAGTGGTGGTGGTGGTAGTAGGGGTGATAGCAGTGTAGTGGTGGTAGTGGTAGGGGTGATAGCAATGTAGTGGTTGTGGTGGTAGTAGGGGTGATAGCAGTGTAGTGGTGGTAGTAGAGGTGATAGCAATGTAGTGGTGGTGGTGGTAGTGGAGGTGATAGCAGTGTCGTGGTGGTGGTGGTAGTAGTGGTGATAGCAGTGTCGTGGTGGTGGTGGTAGTAGAGGTGATAGCAATGTAGTGGTGGTGGTGGTAGTAGAGGTGATAGCAATGTAGTGGTGGTGGTGGTAGTAGAGGTGATAGCAATGTAGTGGTGGTGGTGGTAGTAGAGGTGATAGCAATGTAATGGTGGTGGTGGTAGTAGAGGTGATAGCAATGTAGTGGTGGTGGTGGTAGTAGAGGTGATAGCAATGTAGTGGTGGTGGTGGTAGTAGAGGTGATAGCAGTGTAGTGGTGGTGGTAGTAGTGGTGATAGCAGTGTAGTGGTGGTGGTGGTAGTAGTGGTGATAGCAGTGTCGTGGTGGTGGTGGTAGTAGAGGTAATAGCAATGTAGTGGTGGTGGTGGTAGTAGAGGTGATAGCAATGTAGTGGTGGTGGTGGTAGTAGAG
>NW_027001759.1:115736-132059 GCF_036934945.1 Oncorhynchus masou masou
CTATATCCCAGCCCTTTACCCTAACCCAGGGTGTCAAAGTCAAATGGACGGAGGGCCAAATAAAGAATTTAGCTACAAGCCGGGCGGACTGTTCGAATGTTCATTGAAAAATTTTAAATGACGCATATAGTCTAGTGAACCTAATTGAACCTACTGAAAACCTAACAAATATATTCCAATATGATCAGATAAATAAAGCAATATTTTCTTATGGCTCTGTCAGTAATCTTTAATTTTCAACAGACACAAAAGACAAATTTCCTTTATATAAAAATCCCCATAACATGAACATTAAATGAAAGAAACCGGTATTCAAGGCACCATCAGTAGCCTATATTTTCTATTTTAGCAAAAGTGGGCTAAATTTACTTCAAAAGAAAAAACAATAATAGCAATTTTCTATCATCCACTCAACTGAAATATTTTTAAAATATAATTGGATTGAAATACAATAAAATAAAGTGCAAAAATCTATTAATCAAAAACAACACTTTGTTTAAGGAGAAGTAACATGCAGTGAAAACAAATATTAAACTTTAACTTTTAAACTTGAACTGAGTAAAAACTCTAAATATGTGATTGCACAGTAATGTTCACTTGTTTGAGGTTGAGGGTGATACTTGGTGGTGTCCCATCTTTTCCACAAGTTCATCAATGTTCGGGGTAAGGCTCTGAGCTGAGGAAATCCTCAGGGTGGTGGAGGTGTTCAGCAGTAAGTCGACTTCTGTGTGATGTTTTGTTCAGGTTCATCAAGAAAAAAGTTGTTCACACAGGTATGTGCTGCCAAACATAGACAGCGTTTGAGCAGCCTGGATGCGCAGCTGGGGCATTGTTCGGGGAGGAAACGGGCGAACTCCGCAGCACCCACTGCCGCATATTTTGCCCTCAGTGCATCATTGCATTGGAGGTCAATCAACTCCATTTGGAGGTTTGGTGGTGAGCTTTCCACGTCAACAGCAAATGGGTTACCGAGCAGTTCCAACCTGCTTTTTGTGCTTCAAAGTCAGCAAATCGGCGTCGAAGTCAGCGGCAAGCATACCTATTTTATCAGCCAACTGTGCGCTCGGGAACGCACTGGTGAGAGCTTCTCTTTCATGGTCTGGCAGCTGGGAAAGTGGCTCAAATTTTCTTTCCGCATCTGCGTCTCCCACAGAGTCAGTTTGGTTTTAAATGCCTTCACTGTACTGTACATATCAGAGATGACATGATCCCGACCCTGCAGCTGCAAGTTCATTGCATTCAGATGACTCGTAATGTCACACAGAAAAGCCATTTCACACAGAAACATTTCGTCTCGGAGTTGTGTTGTGTCTCCCTTTGCTGTCCAAGAACAGACAAATCTCCTCCACGAAACTCGAAACATCTTTGAAGCACCTTTCCCTGGCTTAGCCATCGCACCTCTGTGTGATAAGGCAAATCACCATGCTCCGTTTCTAACTCCGTCAATGCCTTGAACTGCGGTGATTCAAACCTTTGGCTCTGATAAAGTTAACTGTGCGCGTGATGATGCTCATTACATGCTCCATTTTCAAGGCTTTACCGCTGCTTGCTTCCTGGTGTATGATACAATGATAAGCTGTCAGCTCACCTGTCGCGTTTTCCTCTTGCATCTTTTCCCGTATCTTCGCCACCAGTCCGCTCCTGTGTCCACACATCGCAGGTGCTCCGTCGGTTGTCAAACCCACGAGAGTTTTTCCCAAGGCAGCTCCATCTCATTTACACATCTTGACACCTCTTCATACAAATCATGCCCCGTGAGTTGTGCCATGCATAGGACGTAAAAAAAACTCCTCTGTCCGCTTAGGCTGGGTCCCTCGGGATGAAAATTGACAACTGGGCAATGTCAGAAATGTCGGTGCTCTCATCACAGCCAAGGAATATGCAATGAAATCTTTTCCCTTTTCACAAGCTGCTCTTTTAGATTGATGGACAACTGGGTCTACTCTCGGCCAATGGTGTTTCTGTAAACCACAACTTTTAAAGAGTTGCCTTTCTGGGCCGGCTACGTCCAAACTTTAATCATGCAGTTTTTGATGAAATCCTCCGTAAATGGCCGGGCTGATTTAGCGATCTTCTTCTGCCAAATAAAACTGGCCTTTGACAGCAGCCTAGCCTGTGATTTGGCTTTTTGAGACAGGAGCCTGTTTAGATTGAGGCCTCGCTTTAATTCCTCTGCCTTTGTAGCCTTTTGTTCTATGTCCCATATTCTTGTTTTTGTCTCGTGAGCGTTTAGTAATGTCGCTCTCAGATTATACTCTTTCAGTACCGCCACACTTTCCTACCAGAAGACACCACAGGCTTTTCCAGCTACCCGAACATATACTCCGACTCCCACCTTGTTTGAAAACCCCGGTTCTCAGTGTCCACCTTCCGTTTTGCCATTTTTGATGGGTATCCGAAAGTTAATTTTACTGTGATGCTGACGACTGCTGTGCCAATAAATATTGAAATGAAGCAGCTCTACTGCTCGGGTGCGTCACCGTTGCATTGTGGGAAATGTAGTATTGGTGCGTGTAAAAGATCTGCGGGTTGCCGCTTGCTGCGTCTGCGGGCCGGTTCTAATAATAAATCAAGATCATCCCAGGGGCCGTAAAAAACCTTCTCGCGGGCCGGATGTGGCCCGCGGGCCTTGACTCTGACATATGTGCCCTAACCCTATATTCCAGCTCTTTACCCTAACCCTATACCCCAACCCTTTACGCTAACCCTATATCCCAGCCCTTTACCCTAACCCTATACCCCAGCCCTTTACCCTAACCCTATACCCCAACCCTTTACCCTAACCATATACCCCAGTCCTATACCCCAGCCCTTTACCCCAACCCTTTACCCTAACCATATACCCCAGTCCTATACCCCAGCCCTATACCCCAGCCCTTTACCCTAACCCTATACCCCAGCCCTTTACCCTAACCATATACCCCAGTCCTATTCCCCAGTCCTATACCCCAGTCCTTTAACCTAACCCTATACCCCAGTCCTTTACCCTAACCCTATACCCCAGTCCTTTACCCTAACTCTATACCCCAGTCCTTTACCCTAACCATATACCCCAGTCCTATACCCCCCAGTCCCCATACCCCCCAATCCCTTACTCCTAACCCTATACCCCTGTCCTTACCCTAACCATATACCCCAGTCCTATACCCCAGTCCTATACACCAGTCCTCAGACTTAACCCTATAACCCAGCCCTTTACCCTAACCCTATACACCAGCCCTATACCCCAGCCCTTTACCCTAACCCTATACCCCAGTCTTTTACCCTAACCCTATACCCCAGTCTTTTACCCTAACCCTATACCCCAACCCTATACCCCAGCCCTTTACCCTAGCCCTATACACCAGCCCTATACCCCAGCCCTTTATCCTAACCCTATACCCCAGTCTTTTACCCTAACCCCTATACCCCAGTCTTTACCCTAACCTATACCCCCAGCCCCCCAACCCTATACCCTAGGCCTTTACCCTAACCCTATACCCCAGTCTTTTACCCTAACCCTATACCTCAGTCCTATACCCTAACCCTATACCCCAGTTTTTTAACCTAACCCTATACCCCAGCCCTTTAACCTAACCATATACCCCAGTCTTTTACCCTAACCCTATATCCAAGCCCTATACCCCAGCCCTTTACACTAACCCTATACCCCAGCCCTTTAACCTAACCGTATACCCCAGTCTTTTACCCTAACCCTATATCCAAGCCCTATACCCCAGCACTTTACACTAACCCTATACCCCAGTCCTTCACCCTAACCCTATACCCCAGTCCTTCACCCTAACCCTATAACCCAGCCCTTTACACTAACCCTATACCCCAGTCCTTCACCCTAACCCTATACCCCAGCCAACCGAACCCTATACCCCAGTCCTTTACCCTAACCCTATACCCCAGCCCTTTAACCTAACCCTATACCTCAGTCGTTTACCCTAACTCTATATCCCAGCCCTATACCCCAGCCCTTTACCCTAACCCTATGCCCCAGCCCTTTACCCTAACCCTATACCCCAGCCATTTACCCTAACCCTAAGCCCCAGCCCTTTACCCTAACCATATATCCCAGCCCTATACCACCGCCCTTTACACTAACCCTATACCCCAGCCCTTTACCCTAACCCTATGCCCCCAGCTCTTTACCCTAACCCTATACCCCAGCCATTTACCCTAACACTATACCCCAACCCTTACCATAACCCATACCCCAGTACTTTACCCTAACCCTATACCCCAGCCCCAGCACTATACCCCTGCCCTTACCCTAACCCTATACCCCAGTCCTATACCACAGTCCTATACCCAAGCCCTTTACCCTAACCCTATACCCCCAGCCCTCCCAACCCTATACCTAATATCCCAATACTCCAACACTTTACCATAACCCTATACCCCAGTCCTATACCCCAGCCCTTTACCCTAACCCTATACCTCAGCCCTTTTCCCCAGTCCTTTACCCTAACCCTATATTCCAGCTCTTAAACCCTATACCCCCAACACGCTCCTATATCCATAACCCTATACCCCAGCCCTTTACCCTAACCCTATACCTAACCCTTTAGTCCTATACCCCAGTCCTATACCCCAGCCCTTTACCCCAACAGACCATATACCCCCAGTCCCATACCCTAACCCTATACCCCAGCTCTTTACCCTAACCCTATACCTTACTCCTAACCCTAATCCCAGCCCTATACCCTGTCCTTTACCCTAACCCTATATCCCAGTCCTTTACCCTAACCCTATACCCCACCCTCCCTATACCCCAACCCTTTACGCCTATATCCCAGCCCTATACCCCAGTCCTTTACCCTAACCCTATATCCCAGCCCCTTACCCTAACCCTATATTCGCTAAACCCTATACCCCCAACCTCATTAACCCTATATCCCAGCCCTTTTACCCTAACCCTATACCCCAGCCCTTACCCTAACCCTATACCCCAGCCCTTTTTACCCTAACCATATACCCCCCTATTCCCCCCAGTCCTATACCCCAGTCCTTTAACCAACCCTATACCCTACCCTAACCCTATACCCCAGTCCTTTACCCTAACCCTATACCCCAGTCCTTACCCTAACCATATACCCCAGCCATACCCCAGTCCTATACCCCCAATCCCTTTACCCTAACCCTATACCCCCACCCTAACCATATACCCCTGAGTCCTATACCCTCCTATACACCAGTCCTTTACCCTAACCCTATACCTAGCCCTTAACCCTATACCCCAGTTCTTTACCTTAACCCCTATACCCCATCCTTTACCTAACCCCTATACCCCAGTCCTTTACCCTAACCCTATACCCCCAGTCCTAACCCTATACCCAAGTCCTTTAGCTAACCCTATACCCCAGTCCTTTGCCCCAACCCTATACCCCAGCCCTTTACCCTAACCCTATACGCCAGCCCTTTAACCCTAAGCCCTTTACCCTAACCCTATACAGCCCTTTACCCTAACCCTATACCCCAGCCCTTTACCCTAACCCTATACCCCAGCCCTTTACCCTAACCCTATACCCAGTCCTTTACCCTAACCCTATACCCCAACCCCTAACCCTTACCTTAGCCCTTTACCCTAACCCTATACCCCAGTCCTTTACCCTAACCCTATACCCCAGTCCTTTACCCTAACCTATACCCCAGTCCTTTACCCTAACCCTATACCCCAGTCCTAGACCCTAACCCTATACCCCAGTCCTATACCCTAACCCTATACCCCAGTCCTTTACCCTAACCCTATACCCCAGTCCTTTACCCTAACCCTATAGCCCAGTCGTATACCACAGTCCTATACCCCTGTCATTTACCCTAACCATACCCCCAGTCCTATACCCCCCTATACCCCAGTCCTTTAACCTAACCCTATACCCCAGTCCTCTACCCTAACCCTATACCCCAGTCCTTTACCCTAACCATATACCCCAGTCCTATACCCCAGTCATATACCACAATCCTTTACCCTAACCCTATACCCCAGTCCTATACCCCAGTCCTTTACCCTAACCCTATACCCCAGTCCTTTACCCTAACCCTATACCCCAGTCGTATACCACAGTCCTATACCCCTGTCCTTTACCCTAACCATATACCCCAGTCCTTTACCCTAACCCTATACCCCAGTCCTTTACCCTAACCCTATTCCCCAGTCCTTTACCCTAACCCTATACCCCAACCCTTTACGCTAACCCTATATCCCAGCCCTTACCCTAACCCTATACCCCAGCCTTTACCCTAACCCTATACCCCAACCTTTACCCAACCATATACCCCAGTCCTATACCCCCCTTTCCCCAACCCTTTTACCCTAACCATATACCCCAGTCCTATACCCCCAGCCCTATACCCCAGCCCTTTACCTAACCCTATACCCCAGCCCTTTACCCTAACCATATACCCCAGTCCTATTCCCCAGTCCTATACCCCAGTCCTTTAACCTAACCCTATACCCCAGTCCTTTACCCTAACCCTATACCCCAGTCCTTTACCCTAACCCTATACCCCAGTCCTTTACCCTAACCCTATACCCCAGTCCTTTACCCTAACCATATACCCCAGTCCTATACCCCAGTCCTATACCCCAATCCTTTACCCTAACCCTATACCCCTGTCCTTTACCCTAACCATATACCCCAGTCCTATACCCCAGTCCTTTACCCTAACCCTATACCTTAGCCCTTTACCCTAACCCTATACCCCAGTCCTCTACCCTAACCCTATACCCCAACCCTTTACCCTAACCCTATACCTTAGACCTTTACCCTAACCCTATACCCCAGTCCTTTACCCTAACCCTATACCCCAGTCCTTTACCCTAACCCTATACCCCAGTCCTTTACCCTAACCCTATACCCCAGTCCTTTACCCTAACCCTATACCCCAGTCCTTTTAGCTAACCCTATACCCCAGTCCTTTGCCCTAACCCTATACCCCAGCCCTTTACCCTAACCCTATACCCCAGCCCTTTACCCTAACCCTATACCCCAGCCCTTTACCCTAACCCTATACACCAGCCCTTTACCCTAACCCTATACCCCAGCCCTTTACCCTAACCCTATACCCCAGCCCTTTACCCTAACCCTATACCCCAGTCCTTTACCCTAACCCTATACCCCAACCCTTTACCCTAACCCTATACCTTAGCCCTTTACCCTAACCCTATACCCCAGTCCTTTACCCTAACCCTATACCCCAGTCCTTTACCCTAACCCTATACCCCAGTCCTTTACCCTAACCCTATACCCCAGTCCTATACCCTAACCCTATACCCCAGTCCTTTACCCTAACCCTATACCCCAGTCCTTTACCCTAACCCTATAGCCCAGTCGTATACCACAGTCCTATACCCCTGTCCTTTACCCTAACCATATACCCCAGTCCTATACCCCAGTCCTATACCCCAGTTCTCTACCCTAACCCTATACCCCAGTCCTTTACCCTAACCATATACCCCAGTCCTATACCCCAGTCATATACCCCAATCCTTTACCCTAACCCTATACCCCAGTCCTATACCCCAGTCCTATACTCCAGTCCTTTACCCTAACCCTATACCCCAGTCCTTTACCCTAACCCTATAGCCCAGTCGTATACCACAGTCCTATACCCCTGTCCTTTACCCTAACCATATACCCCAGTCCTTTACCCTAACCCATACCCCAGTACTTTACCCTAACCCTATACCCCAGTCCTTTACCCTAACCCTATACCCCAGTCCTTTACCCTAACCCTATTCCCCAGTCCTTTACCCTAACCCTATACCCCAGTCCTTTACCCTAACCCTATACCCCAGTCGTATACCCCAGTCCTATACCCCTGTCCTTTACCCTAACCCTATACCCCAGTCCTTTACCCTAACCCTATTCCCCAGTTCTATACCCTAACCCTATACCCCAGCCTCAGTCTGCTCCTAATTATGTCTAGACTCATTATTGTCAAGGCTAATGTTCTGCCAGGGATCAGCCAGGGATCAGCCAGGGATCAACCAAAGCTCATTACAGTAAATAATAGGCAGAAACGACAGTCTTAGAATTGGGAAGGAAGTTGAAGACCAGTTTGAGTTCTGATTAACAGAGAAAAACATCACGGTAGAGATGTTAAGAGAGAGAGAGAGTTAAGGGTGTAGGGTGTTGGAGGGGGGCTCTGGTGGGACGGGGACGGGGAAGCGGTCAGCGGATGGTTAGATCGGGGGATACAGGTTAACATGGGAAGGAGTGTTTCTGGGGGGCGTATAGCATCTGTACACCAGGCACCAATTAAAACACTATTATAGAGACTATTATAGTAACCCCTTATAGATTGCGTCCTATAATATAGAGACTATTTTATTAACCCCTTATAGATTATGTCCTATAATATAGAGACTATTACAGTAACCCCTTATAGATTATGCTCTATAATATAGAGACTATTATAGTAACCCCTTATAGATTATGCTCTATAATATAGAGACTATTACAGTAACCCCTTATAGATTATGCTCTATAATATAGAGACTATTATAGTAACCCCTTATAGATTATGCTCTATAATATAGAGACTATTATAGTAACCCCTTATAGATTATGTCCTATAATATAGAGACTATTATAGTAACCCCTTATAGATTATGCTCTATAATATAGAGACTATTACAGTAACCCCTTATAGATTATGCTCTATAATATAGAGACTATTACAGTAACCCCTTATAGATTATGTCCTATAATATAGAGACTATTATAGTAACCCCTTATAGATTATGTCCTATAATATAGAGACTATTATAGTAACCCCTTATAGATTATGCTCTATAATATAGAGACTATTACAGTAACCCTTATAGATGATGCTCTATAATATAGAGACTATTACAGTAACCCCTTATAGATTATGCTCTATAATATAGAGACTATTACAGTAACCCCTTATAGATTATGCTCTATAATATAGAGACTATTATAGTAACCCCTTATAGATTATGCTCTATAATATAGAGACTATTACAGTAACCCCCTTATAGATTATGCTCTATAATATAAACTATAGTAACCCCTATAGATTATGCTCTATAATATAGAGACTATTACAGTAACCCACTTATAGATTATGCTCTATAATATAGAGACTATTATTAATGGCTAACCCCTTATAGATTATGCTCTATAATATAGAGACTATTACAGTAACCCCCTTATAGATTATGCCTATATATATAGAGACTATTATAGTAACCTCATAGATTATGCTCTACTAATATAGAGACTATTACAGTAACCCCTTATAGATTATGCTCTATAATATAGACTATTACAGTAACCCCTTATAGATTATGCTCTATAATATAGAGACTATTACAGTATCCCCTTATAGATTTTTTTGTCCTCTGGCTGAGCGTTGTGTCACTCTACAGAATCAGGAAGTTAACCCTGTTGTAGTTCTCTCTGGAGGCGCTACCAAACAGTGTTGTTTACAGTGAAATCCCCTCACCCAGTATTTTCATAGAGGATGACCGCCATTTATATCAGAAGCGATGGTGAAGCTAACGATACGACACACTGAAGCCATGCTGAAAATACAGAAGGGTCACGATGTTGAAGGAGTGTAGTTACATCAGACGCTGCGATTTCATCGCTACCCATCAACACCGACAACAAGCGTGACGGCGTGTCACATAACAACACACCACTAACAGAAAGACTGGTGTCGACCCTACTGACCTTGTGAAGACAAACTGTTCTCAGCTCTCCTCCCCCGAGGGCTCGCCTCACACCCCTGAGTACCAAGAACACCAATAACCGTACAACTCAGAGTCCCACAGCACCGATAACATCACAACTCAACGCCACTAATTGAATGTAACATAAGAAAGAGTGTGACCCTTGCTGTCAGAATCTATGGTCTGCTATATTACTATATCACTTCAACAGGTTCTGAAATAGATGATGTGGTAGGATGGATGGATCTATACATTGTTTACATGATGGTTCTACAGTATGTTTATGTGGAAGGATGGATGGATCTATACATTGTATACATGATGGTTCTACAGTATGTTTATGTGGAAGGATGATGGTTCTACAGTATGTTTATGTGGTAGGGATGGATGGATCTATACATTGTTTACATGATGGTTCTACAGTATGTTTATGTGGTAGGATGGATGGATCTATACATTGTATACATGATGGTTCTACAGTATGTTTATGTGGTAGGATGGATGGATCTATACATTGTTTACATGATGGTTCTACAGTATGTTTATGTGGTAGGATGGATGGATCATACATTGTATACATGATGGTTCTACAGTATGTTTATGTGGTAGGATGGATGGATCTATGCGTTCTATTCATGATGGTTCTATAGTATGTTTATGTGGAAGGATGATGGTTCTACACGTTCTATTCATGATGGTTCTATAGTATGTTTATGTGGAAGGATGATGGTTCTACACGTTCTATTCATGATGGTTCTATAGTATGTTTATGGAAGGATGGATGGTTCTATACATCCTATACATGTTGGTACTACAGTATGTTTATGTTGGAGGATGGAGGATCATCTAGTGGAGTTAGCTAGCTGATGGAGGATCATCTAGTTGAGTTAGCTAGCTGACAGTGGATCATCTAGTGGAGTTAGCTTAGCTGACGGTGGATCAAGCTAGTAGAGTTAGCTAGCTGATGGAGGATCGAGCTAGTGGAGTTAGCTAGCTGACGGTGGATCGAGCTAGTGGAGTTAGCTAGCTGATGGAGGATTGAGCTAGTGGAGTTAGCTAGAACATAATCCAATGAATTCATCCATTATAACACTCCAGTGATAGTCTCAAATAACAAATCCTTATTCCCTACAAAGTGTACAATTTTCAATCAGAGGCCATAGTGTGTTACGTGCCTGATGGATATCCTTGTTTAGTCGAGTCTACTTCCTACTTCCTCCCTATAACATACGCACTACCAGTCAAACATTTGGACACAGACACTCATTCAAGGGTTTTCTTTTGTTTCTTACACGTGTGTCCACGTGTTTGACTGGTACCGTATGTAAGACGCGTGTTTATCATCACGGGCAGAGATTATTCCACTGTGCACTTGAGCTCTGTCCGGGGATTTAACCTGGCATGTCATCCGGTTGATGCTCGAGTCTGACTGAGGCACACATTAGGTCAAGCAGTTCCACCTCATTCTGTCTAACTACTGGGAAACATTACTGTATGTCTGTGAAGACATTGGAATGCTCCTCACAGGAAACCACTTATCAGGCTCGCTCACGCTCAGGTAACTCCTAGCTAGTCTATAATACACCTGATTGGCTAGCTGACCCGAATAGGATTATAGCAGTGGAGGCACCTCAGAGGAGGAAGGGGAGGACCGTCCTCCTCAGTGAATTTCATAAAAATAAAGATTTTGCAACAGTAAAAAGTCTTTGTTAGATAAATTGTTAGGTAAAAACTATACTAAATGTACATGTCATCAAATAAGGTATTAAAACATCCTGTTTTGCAATGAAGGTCTACACTAGCCTCAACAGCACTCTGAGGGTAACTCCATGGTGTAGCCGGAGGACAGCTAGCTTCCATCCTCCTCTGGGTACACTGACTTCAATACAAAACCACTAGAGGCTCTTGGTTC
Organism: Oncorhynchus masou masou; assembly: GCF_036934945.1. NCBI lineage: Eukaryota > Metazoa > Chordata > Actinopteri > Salmoniformes > Salmonidae > Oncorhynchus > Oncorhynchus masou. The sequence continues at coordinate 127,343 of NW_027001759.1, forward strand.
TCACAACCTTCCATAGACTTACACAGTAATAATAACAACTTCCGGGGAACATCCTCCAACCTATCAGAGATCTTGCAACATGAACTGATGTGTGTTCACCCAATCAAAGGATCAGATAATGAATTTTAATTTAATTTTACCTTTATTTAACCAGGCAAGTCAGTTAAGAACACATTCTTATTTTCAATGACGGCCTGGGAACAATGGGCTAACTGCCTGTTCAGGGGCAGAACGACAGATTTGTACCTTGTCAGCTCAGGGGTTTGAACTCGCAACCTTCCGGTTACTAGTCCAACGCTCTAACCACTAGGCCACACTGCCGCCCCAATGTAATCTAGTACTGAAGGCATAAGCTACAGTTGACTCAAAGAGAGAGAACGACAATAGTTGAACAGTTTTGAAAAAAATTATTTACAAAATGAAGCAGAAGAAAGAGAGAGAGAGAAAAGAGAGTGAGAGGGAGAGAGAAAGAGAGCGAGACAGAGAGAGAGAAAGATAGAGCTAGCTATATTTGAAAGTATTTTTTTCTCTCACTTACTTAGCTAGCAAATGCAGCTAGCCAGTTTAGCCTAGTCAACCACCCGGATCAAACAGAGAGGGAGGCTATGTTAGCTAGCTTGCTATGGCTATCCAACAGAGAGGGATGCTATGTTAGCTAGCTGGCTATGGCTATCCAGCAGGAAGGGATGCTATGTTAGCTAGCTGGCTTTGGCTATCCAACGGGAGGGATGCTATGTTAGCTAGCTGGCTATGGCTTTCCAACAGGGAGGGATGCTATGTTAGCTAACTTGCTATGGCTATCCAGCAGAGAGGATGCTATGTTAGCTAGCTTGCTATGGCTATCCAACACTGTAACTCTTTGGGTTTTATTGATTTATTGCCACTGGGGCCCCGCCCCGGTGTAACTGCTAAACTGCTTGCTGCCTTTACACTGTACTGAATGACTGTTTAATTAACACTTTAGTTCTAATAGCCAGCTATGTTGAATATGAAGTTACCTAATATATAGTGACAACGTCGTAGGCTGTGTGTAATGGTTAGCGGTTATGGCCAGGTGAAACGCATGTTTGCAACTGTTGATTACACCCTAGATCAGCTAGATGCAGGCCAGGGAGGTATGTGTCACTTAGTTTACTCCCTGTTGTTTCTCTCCATCACCAACTATGTAAACATTCATTCATAGGAAGGTTGTGGCAACATCACGACGGACAGAAGGAGAATTAGACTATCAGTAGCCTAAACCTATTGTTTTTACATTGAGCTGGGTGAATCTGAATGACAGTCATTCAATATGCTGTAATATAAATGAAATCAAATGTCATTGTATTTGTCACATGCGCCAAATACAACAGGTGTTGTATTTCAACCTTAGAGTGAAATTCTTACTTTACAAGCCCTTAAACCAACAATGCAGTTTTACAAAAAATAAGTGTTAAGAAAACTATTAATAAATAAACTAAAGTAAAAAATTAAAGAGCAACAATAAAATAACAATAACGAGGCTATATACTGGTGGTATGGTACCGAGTTAATGTGTAGGGGCACATGTTAGTTGAGGTAATTGAGGTAATATGTACAGGTAGGTAGAGGTAAAGTGTCTATGCATAGATAATAAACGGAGAGTAGCAGCAGCTTAAACATGTGTGTGGGGGAGGGGGCGGACAATGCAATACAATGCAAAGAAGCTGTTAAGAAGAATCTTGGACCGAGACCTGGCGCTCCGGTACCGCTTGCCATGTGGTAGCAGAGAGAACAGTCTATGATTGGGGTGGCTGAAGTATTTTTTGGGCCTTCCTCTGACACCACCTGTTATAGAGGTCCTGGATGGCAGGAAGATTGGCCCCAGTGATGTACTGGGCTGTACACACCACCGCCTGGTATAGAGGTCCTGGATGGCAGGAAGCTTGGCCCCAGTGATGTACAGGGATGTACACACCACCGCCTGGTAGAGAGGTCCTGGATGGCAGGAAGCTTGGCCCCAGTGATGTACTGGGCTGTACACACCACCACCTGTCCTGGATGGCAGAAAGCTTGGCCCCAGGGATGTACTGGGCTGTACACACCACCGCCTGGTATAGAGGTCCTGGATGGCAGGAAGCTTGGCTATTGATGTACTGGGCTGTACACACCACCGCTGGTATAGAGGTCCTGGATGGCAGGAAGCTTGGCCCCCAGTGATGTACTGGGCTGTACACACCACCACCTGGTATAGAGGTCCTGTATGGCAGGAAGCTTGGCCCCAGTGATGTACTGGGCTGTACACACCACCACCTGTCCTGGATGGCAGAAAGCTTGGCCCCAGGGATGTACTGGGCTGTACACACCACCACCTGGTATAGAGGTCCTGGATGGCAGGAAGCTTGGCGCCAGTGATGTACTGGGCAGTACACACCACCACCTGGTATAGAAGGTCCTGGGATGGCAGGAAGCTTGCCCCAGTGATGTACTGGGCAGCACACACCACCACCTGGTATAGAGGTCCTGGATGGCAGGAAGCTTGCCCCAGTGATGTACTGGGCTGTACACACCACCACCTGGTATAGAGGTCCTGGATGGCAGGAAGCTTGGCCCAGTGATGTACTGGGCTGTACACACCACCACCTGGTATAGAGGTCTGGATGGCGGAGCTTGGCCCCAGTGATGTACTGGGCTGTACACACCACCGACCGGTATAGAGGTCCTGGATGGCAGGAAAGCTTGGCCCCAGTGATGTACTGGGCTGTACACACCACCGCCTGGTATAGAGGTCCTGGATGCAGGAAGCTTGGCCCCAGTGATGTACTGGGCTGTACACACCACCACCTGGTATAGAGGTCCTGGATGGCAGGAAGCTTGGCCCCAGTGATGTACTGGGCTGTACACACCACCTGGTACAGAGGTCCTGGATGGCAGAAAGCTTGGCCCCAGGGATGTACTGGGCTGTACACACCACCACCTGGTATAGAGGTCCAGGATGGCAGGAAGTTTGGCGCTCAGTGATGTACTGGGCAGTACACACCACCACCTGGTATAGGAGGTCCTGATGCAGCAGGAAGCTTGGCCCCAGTGATGTACTGGGCTGTACACACCACCACCTGGTATAGAGGTCCTGGATGGCAGGAAGCTTGGCCCCAGTGATGTACTGGGCTGTACACACCACCACCTGGTATAGAGGTCCTGGATGGCAGGAAGCTTGGCCCCAGTGATGTACTGGGCTGTACACACCACCGACCGGTATAGAGGTCCTGGATGGCAGGAAGCTTGGCCCCAGTGATGTACTGGGCTGTACACACCACCGCCTGGTATAGAGGTCCTGGATTGCAGGAAGCTTGGCCCCAGTGATGTACTGGGCTGTACACACCACCACCTGGTATAGAGGTCCTGGACAGCAGGAAGCTTGGCCCTGCGATGTACTGGGCTGTACACACCACCACCTGGTATAGAGGTCCTGGATGGCAGAAAGCTTGGCCCCAGGGATGTACTGGGCTGTACACACCACCACCTGGTATGAGGTCCTGGATGCAGGAAGCTTGGCGCCAGTGATGTACTGGGCGGGTGCACACCACCACCTGGTATAGGGTCCTGGATGGCAGGAAGCTTGGCCCAGTGATGTACTGGGCAGTACACCCACCACCTGGTATAGAGGTCCTTGGATGGCAGGAAGCTTGGCCCCAGTGATGTACTGGGCTGTACACACCACCACCTGGTATAGAGGTCCTGGATGGCAGGAAGCTTGGCCCCAGTGATGTACTGGGCTGTACACACCACCGACTTGTATAGAGGTCCTGGATGCAGGAAGCTTGGCCCCAGTGATGTACTGGGCTGTACACACCACCGCCTGGCAGGTCCTGGATGGCAGGAAGCTTGGCCTCCCAGTGATGTACTGGGCTGTACACACCACCACCTGGTATAGAGGTCCTGGATGGCAGGAAGCTTGGCCCCAGTGATGTACTGGGCTGTACACACCACCACCTGGGTATAGAGGTCCTGGATGGCAGAAAGCTTGGCCCCAGGATGTACTGGGCTGTACACACCACCACCTGGTATAGAGGTCCAGGATGGCAGGAAGCTTGCGCCAGTGATGTACTGGGCAGTACACCACCACCTGGTGAGGTCTGGATGGCAGGAAGCAGCCCCAGTGATGTGTACTGGGCTGTACACCACCACCTGGTATAGAGGTCCTGGATGGCAGGAAGCAGCTGACGGTATGCTGGGCTGGCCTGCACCACCACCTGGTATAGAGGTCCTGGATGGCAGGAAGCTTGGCCCCAGTGATGTACTGGGCTGTACACACCACCGACCGGTATAGAGGTCCTGGATGGCAGGAAGCTTGGCCCCAGTGATGTACTGGGCTGTACACACCACCGCCTGGTATAGAGGTCCTGGATTGCAGGAAGCTTGGCCCCAGTGATGTACTGGGCTGTACACACCACCACCTGGTATAGAGGTCCTGGATGGCAGGAAGCTTGGCCCCAGTGATGTACTGGGCTGTACACACCACCACCTGGTATAGAGGTCCTGGATGGCAGAAAGCTTGGCCCCAGGGATGTACTGGGCTGTACACACCACCACCTGGTATAGAGGTCCTGGATGGCAGGAAGCTTGGCGCCAGTGATGTACTGGGCAGTACACACCACCACCTGGGATAGAGGTCCTGGATGGCAGGAAGCTTGGCCCCAGTGATGTACTGGGCTGTACACACTACCTTCTGTAGTGCCTTACGGTTGGATGATGACCA
>NW_027001759.1:132559-155059 GCF_036934945.1 Oncorhynchus masou masou
AATGTAGTGGTGGTGGTGGTAGTAGAGGTGATAGCAAGTAGTGGTGGTGGTAGTAGATAGCAGTGTAGTGGTGGTGGTAGTAGTGGTGATAGCAGTGTAGTGGTGGTGGTGGTAGTAGAGGTGAAAGCAATGTAGTGGTGGTGGTGGTAGTATAGGTGATAGCAGTGTAATGGTGGTGGTAGTAGTGGTGATGGCTGTGTAGTGGTGGCGGTAGTAGTAGAGGTGATAGCAGTGTAGTGGTGGTGGTGGTAGTAGAGGTGATAGCAGTGTAGTGGTGGTGGTAGAATGGGGTGATAGCAGTGTAGTGGTGGTGGTAGTAGGGGTGATAGCAGTGCTGTGGTGGTGGTGGTAGTAGAGGTGATAGCAGTGTAGTGGTGGTGGTGGTAGAATGGGGTGATAGCAGTGTAGTGGTTGGTGGTGGTGGTAGAGGTGATAGCAGTGTATTGGTTGTGGTGGTAGTAGGGGTGATAGCAGTGTAGTGGTGGTGGTGGTAGTGGTGATAGCAGTGAAGTGGTGGTTGTGGTGGTAGTAGGGGTGATAGCAGTGTAGTGGTGGTGGTAGTAGAGGTGATAGCAGTGTAGTGGTGGTGGTAGTAGAGGTGATAGCAGTCTAGTGGTGGTGGTGGTAGGGGTGATAGCAGTGTAGTGGTGGTAGTAGAGTTGATAGCGGAGTTGTGGTGGTGGTGGTAGTAGAGGTGATAGCAGTGTAGTGGTGGTGGTAGTAGGGGAGATAGCAGTGTAGTGATGGTGGTGGTAGTAGTGGTGATAGCAGTGTAGTGGTGGTGGTGGTAGTAGAGGTGATAGCAGTGTAGTGGTGGTGGTGGTAGTAGGGGTGATAGCAGTGTAGTGGTGGTGGTAGTAGAGGTGATAGCAGTGTAGTGGTGGTGGTGGTAGAGGTGATAGCAGTGTAGTGGTGGTGGTAGTAGGGGTGATAGCAGTGTAGTGGTGGTGGTGGTAGAGGTGATAGCAGTGTAGTGGTGGTGGTGGTAGAGGTGATAGCAGTGTAGTGGTGGTGGTGGTAGAGGTGATAGCAGTGTAGTGGTGGTGGTAGTAGAGGTGATAGCAGTGTAGTGGTGGTGTTAGAGGTGATAGCAGTGTAGTGGTGGTGGTGGTAGTAGGGGTGATAGCAGTGCAGTGGTGGTGGTAGTGGAAGTAGGGGTGGTAGCAGTGTAGTGGTGGTGGTGGTGGTAGGGGTGATAGCAGTGTAGTGGTGGTAGTAGTAGAGGCATAGCAGTGTAATGGTGGTGGTGGTAGTAGGGGTGATAGCAGTGTAGTGGTGGTAGTAGTAGAGGAGATAGCAGTGTAGTGGTGGTGGTAGTAGTAGTGGTGATAGCATTGTAGTGGTGGTGGTGGTAGTAGAGGTGATAGCAGTGTAGTGGTGGTGGTGGTAGTAGAGGTGATAGCAGTGTAGTGGTGGTGGTGGTAGTAGGGGTGATAGCAGTGTTGTGAGAGAGAGAGAGAGAGAGAGAGAGAGGGAGAGAGAGAGAGAGAGAGAGAGAGAGAGAGAGAGAGAGAGGGGAGAGAAAGGGTGAAACACCACAGTGTGCCATCACAGCGTCAAGATTTTTGATCTGTTGCCAAAAGAAAATGGCAACCAATTAAGAACAAAAACCATTGTAAATACAACCCATATTTATGCTTATTTATTTTCCCTTTTGTACTTTAACCATTTGTACATTGTTACAACACCGTGTATATATACACAATATGACATTTTTAATGTCTTTATTATTTTGGAACTTCTGTATGTATAATGTTTGCTGTAATTTTGTTTTGCTTATTTCACTTTGTTTATTTTCTATATCAGTTGCTTTGGCAATGACCTCTTGCGACGAGCAATCCCGTATCCAGGAGCGTAATTATAGCCTCAAGCTCATTACCATAACGCAACGTTAACTTTTCATGAAAATCGCAAATGAAATGAAATAAATATTTTGGCTCACATGCTTAGCCTTTTGTTGACAAAACTGTCATCTCAGATTTTCAAAATATGCTTTTGAACCATAGCTACACAAGCATTTGTGTAAGAGTATTGATAGCTAGCATAGCATTAAGCCTAGCATTAAGGCAACCTTTTCACAAAAACAAGAAAAGCATTCAAATAAAATCATTTACCTTTGAAGAAGTCAATGTGGAGGCTATTTACAGGGTATTACGGTACAGAGTCAATGTGGAGGCTGTATACAGGGGGTACCAGTACAGAGTCAATGTGGAGGCTATATACAGGGGGTACCAGTACAGAGTCAATGTGGAGGCTATATACAGGGGGTACCAGTACAGAGTCAATGTGGAGGCTATATACAGGGTATTACGGTACAGAGTCAATGTGGAGGCTATTTACAGGGGGTACCAGAACAGAGTCAATGTGGAGGCTATATACAGGGGGTACCAGTACAGAGTCAATGTGGAGGCTATATACAGGGGGTACCAGTACAGAGTCGATGTGGAGGCTATTTACAGGGGGTACCAGTACAGAGTCAATGTGGAGGCTATATACAGGGGTACCAGTACAGAGTCAATGTGGAGGCTATATACAGGGTATTATGGTACAGAGTCAATGTGGAGGCTATATACAGGGGTACCAGTACAGAGTCAATGTGGAGGCTATATACAGGGGGTACCAGTACAGAGTCAATGTGGAGGCTATATACAGGGGTACCAGTACAGAGTCAATGTGGAGGCTATATACAGGGGGTACCAGTACAGAGTCAATGTGGAGGCTATATACAGGGGATACCAGTACAGAGTCAATGTGGAGGCTATATACAGGGTATTATGGTACAGAGTCAATGTGGAGGCTATATACAGGGGGTACCAGTACAGAGTCAATGTGGAGGCTATATACAGGGGGTACCAGTACAGAGTCAATGTGGAGGCTATATACAGGGGGTACCAGTACAGAGTCAATGTGGAGGCTATATACAGGGGATACCAGTACAGAGTCAATGTGGAGGCTATATACAGGGGGTACCGGTACAGAGTCAATGTGGAGGCTATATACAGGGGTACCAGTACAGAGTCAATGTGGAGGCTATATACAGGGGTACCGGTACAGAGTCAATGTGGAGGCTATATACAGGGGTACCGGTACAGAGTCAATGTGAAGACTATATACAGGGGTACCGGTACAGAGTCAATGTGGAGACTATATACAGGGGGTACCGGTACAGAGTCAATGTGGAGGCTATATACAGGGGGTACCAGAACAGAGTCAATGTGGAGGCTATATACAGGGGGTACCAGTACAGAGTCAATATGGAGGCTATATACAGGGGGTACCAGTACAGAGTCAATGTGGAGGCTATATACAGGGGGTACCAGTACAGAGTCAATGTGGAGGCTATATATAGGGGGTACCAGTACAGAGTCAATGTGGAGGCTATATACAGGGGGTACCAGTACAGAGTCAATATGGAGGCTATATACAGGGGGTACCAGTAGAGAGTCAATGTGGAGGCTATATACATGGGGTACCAGTACAGAGTCAATGTGGAGGCTATATACAGGGTGTTACGGTACAGAGTCAATGTGGAGGCTATATACAGGGTGTTACGGTACAGAGTCAATGTGGAGGCTATATACAGGGTGTTACAGTACAGAGTCAATGTGGAGGCTATGTACAGGGTGTTACAGTACAGAGTCAATGTGGAGACTATATACAGGGTGTTACAGTACAGAGTCAATGTGGAGGCTATATACAGGGTGTTTTCGGTACAGAGTCAATGTGGAGGCTATATACAGGGTGTTACAGTACAGAGTCAATGTGGAGGCTATATACAGGGTGTTACGGTACAGAGTCAATGTGGCGACTATATACAGGGAGTACCGGAACAGAGTCAATGTGGAGGCTATATACATTGGGTACCAGTACAGAGTCAATGTGGAGGCTATATACAGGGTGTTACGGTACAGAGTCAATGTGGAGGCTATATACAGGGTGTTACAGTACAGAGTCAATGTGGAGACTATATACAGGGTGTTACGGTACAGAGTCAATGTGGCGACTATATACAGGGAGTACCGGTACAGAGTCAATGTGGAGGCTATATACAGGGGGTACCAGTACAGAGTCAATGTGGAGGCTATATACATTGGGTACCAGTACAGAGTCAATGTGGAGGCTATATACAGGGTGTTACGGTACAGAGTCAATGTGGAGACTATACACAGGGTGTTACAGTACAGAGTCAATGTGGAGGCTATATACAGGGGTACCAGTACAGAGTCAATTCGGAGGCTATATATAGGGGTACCGGTACAGAGTCAATGTGGAGGCTATATACAGGGGGTACCGGTACAGAGTCAATGTGGAGGCTATATACAGGGGGTACCGGTACAGAGTCAATGTGGAGGCTATATACAGGGGGTACCGTTACAGCGTCAATGTGGAGGCTATATACAGGGTGTTATAGTACAGAGTCAATGTGGAGGCTATATACAGGGTGTTACAGTACAGAGTCAATGCGGAGGTTAGTCGAGGTCATTTGTAAAATGGCAGATAATGAACAGCGAGTAGCAGTAGTATAAAACAAAGGGGGAGGTGGCCATTTGATTCATTGTTCAGCGGTCTTATGCCTATCTGATCTGTTGATGTACCATTGTAAATCACTCTGGATAAGAGCGTCTGCTCAATGACTCAGATGATAAACTGTTAATCCCACTTTATATTGTTACAACCCAAGCTGGAAATAAAATCACAAAAGCCTACAGTCTCAAAACTAACAGAACCAGGTTTAGAGACGTCTCGTTGTTGTTCTCGAACCTCCTTTGGCCCCTTCTCGGGGTATTGTGGTGGATCTTAAAAGGGCTAAGTTTCTTCCTAAATTATTTCTGGGTGAGATGGAGGCAGGATGATTCAACTTCACCAGTTCCAAGAATTCTGCAACCTTCGCCTCGGCTCGGCTCGGCTCTCCTGTCCTCTCCTCTCCCGTCCTTTCCTCTTATCACCTCTCCTCCTCTCCTCTCCTCTAATCACCTCTTCTCCTCTCCTCTCCTCTCCTCTCCCTTCCTCTCCTCTCCTCTCCTTTCCTCTCCTCTCCTCTCCCGCACTCTCCTCTTATCACCTCTCCTCTCCCATCCTCTCCCATCCTCTCCTCTCCTCTCCTCTCCTCTGCCATCCTCTCCTCTTATCACCTATAACTCTCCCGTCCTCTCCTCTTATCACCATTCCTTTCCTCTCCTATCCTCTCCTCTTATCACCTCTCCTCTCCTGTCCTCTCCTCTCCTCCCTTCTCCCGTCCTCTCGCTGTCATCTGCTCACAGATGAAAAGCCAAGGCGTTTTCATGCTCCTCCAGAACATTAAATATTAACCCTAACCCTAACCCTAAACCATGAAAAGATATGACATCAATCCAGGCAGAAACACAAGGAGGAAATGAATGATGTCATTGTGGCTCTAAGACATCAATCATGCCCAATACCTTGGACAAAACAATGTAGTTTTCTTTTGCATTTAAGAGGTGACAAACAACACTTGTGACTGGGCTTAACGTTGTCAATTTCCATTACTCAGGACCTGAAGCAAAGCGCAGTTCAACTGTGGCCCCGTTGCTAGGCAGCTGAGTTCTCCTGACATGCTGGTTAGTTTCTCTTTCATCGCTTCACAAGAGCCTAGAGAAAGGAGTTTGGAGAAAGTTGCTCAGGACACGTTGAGGAAGGGAGAGGGAGGGGGGGTGAAAAGGAGGTCATTATAGAGGCGGTTGAGCCCCTCATCTCTTTCTGTGGAAACGTTAGAGATGGCCGGGATAGAAAGAGAAAGAGTTGGAGGGAGAGAGAGAGAGAGAGACAGCAAGAGAGAGAGAGAAGGGACAGAGAGAGAGCAAGAGAGATAAGGAGAGAGAAGGGGGGAGAGAGAGAGAGAGAGCGACAGAGAGAGAAAGAGAGATGACAAAGGAAACGTGACAAAAGAGAGACGCAATGGAATTTCAGCTGTTATACACAAACTTGACCTGAGGCCTTGAAGTGCTTCCACAGTTGATTTGCAAAGTGCCTGGCCTTGTCTGTCTGGTGTCAACACAACAGTAGGAGACAGAGGGAAATATAGATGAGGGAGAGAAAGAGAGAGAGAGAGATTTTAACCATTTGTACATTGTTACAACACTGTATATATACGTACTATGACATTTGTAACATCTTTATTGTTTTGAAACTTCTGTATGTGTAATGTTTATTGTGAATTTTTATTGTTTATTTCACTTTTGTATATTATCTACCTCACTTGCTTCTGCAATGTTAACACGTGTTTCCCATGACAATAAAGCCCCTTGAATTGAATTGAATTGAGAAAGAGAGAGAGAGAGGGAGAGAGAGGGAGAGAGAAGGGGAGACAGAGAGAGAGAGAAAGACAGACAGAGAGAGAGAGAAAGAGAGACAGAGAGAGACATAGTGAGACGGGGAGAGAGAGAGAGAAGGGGAGACAGAGAGAGAGAGAGAGAGAGAGAGAGAGAGAGAGAGAGAGAGGAGAGAGAGAGAGAGAGAGAAGGGGAGACAGAGAGAGAGAGAGAGAGAGGGGAGAGAGGGAAGGGGAGACAGAGAGAGAGAGAGAGAGAAGGGAAGACAGAGAGAGAGAGAGGAGGGGCGACACAGAGAGAGAGAGAGAGAGGGAGAGAGAGAGAGAGAGAGAGAGAGAGAGAGAGAGAGAGAGAGAGAGAGAAGGGGAGACAGAGAGAGAGAGAGAGAGAGAGAGAGAGAGAGAGAGAGGGAAGGGGAGACAGAGAGAGAGAAAGAGGGACATAGTGAGACGGGGAGAGAGAGAGAAGGGGAGACAGAGAAGAGAGAGAGAGAGAGAGAGAGAGAGAGAAGGGGAGACAGAGAGAGAGAGAGAGAGAGAGAGAGAGAAGGGGCGACAGAGAGAGGGAGAGAGAGAGAGAGAGAGAGAAAGAAGGGGAGAAAGAGAGAGAGAGACAGAGAGAGAGCGAGAGAGACAAAGAGAGAGACCCAGAGCTACAACACAAAGTTAAAAATAATTGAATCACCTCACCAGCACCACTTTAATTAATAGCTTTACATTCAACACTATAATAGCTTTACATACCCTAAGGGAACATTTTGACAATCACCGTATGGTTAGTGAGAAAGTCCCTATTGGAACTGTACGGTCCCTTACTAGACGTCCGAAAACATTTGTAAAATTCGGGGACGGCGTCGGGCCGAGCGGCAGGGCCAGACCTACCGGGAAGTCATCAAATGAACTTTGTCGGACATTCGGTTTTCGTTTAATAAAATAAACAAATTTTGGCCCATTTTTGCGCTATGCCGGAATATCCCACAAGAGGGCATAAGCAATCATATTGCTATTGGACAAAACATCCCGAATCACGACGTGCCATATCTCGAAAACTGAAAATATTTCGAAGCCGAAACTTGGTGAGCGTAGGTTTGGCATTATGGGAAGATGGCCCCGAACAAGATGGCGTCTAGGCCTCAACGGTTTTTGAGTTATGGCCATATTTCTGGGATTAAAGGTCCAAAATGAAAATAGAGAAAAGATTTTTTTCACTTCACGTCAAAGTCAAGGAGCCTCCGGTGTCAATAAAAAAAAAATCGGCCATTTATCTATCGTCATTTAAGAGAAATCGTACGATGACCAGATCGTGATGTTCAGATATAGGTGGGTTTTTTTTTCAACGGTTACAGATCCAGTTGCAGGGTGTTCATACGAATATTTTTAAAATGTGCTGCGGAGCTCTGCGACATTTCTGTGATTTTCTATGATTTTCTGAAATAACACACACTCACTAAACTCTCCGTAAATAACTCAGTTCTTAACGTAAAGACTTAAAACTCAGGATTCTGTAAAGGCATACCCCAATGAGGATATGAGTTTATTTATAGCTTCCTGTGCCAACCGGAAGTGCCTTAAATGGTGTCATAGTGGCTGTATCCAAGGGTTAAAAAGGTCAGATCTTTTCAAAACTTCATATGTGATTAGGCAACCCTCCTGAACTGTAAAATCACTCATTTCTCCCAACAGATGTCAAAGAAAAGCTCTCACACACACACACAGCAAGGATGGAGTGACAAAGCGCGGTGTTTAAAGACACAGAGAGCAGGCAATGGCATAAACATAATCCCAAGGCCGTGCCGAGTCCAACGAGGTGCCCCGCTTGACCGTAGCTCGCTCGGTCTGAGCGCAGCGACCATGAGAAAAATAGGCCCACAATGAAGCCTGCACCACAATGTTATTTGATTTTGGGTGACAGCGGCGGAACCGTTAGGTTTAGAAGGACAATTCAAACACAGGACTGTTCCTAAGGTCCTCCCGATCTGTGCAAGCCTAACCTTGACTGTGTGGCATTAACCTTTCACAGTTAAAAGAAGGTGTTTACAAAAAAACAGTGTGCATTGACTTCTCTCCCCATAGGAATACATTGCCTGCTCCCCTAAATACAACCTGGGGTCTTTATGGGTTATGAATGCTGTATGAACCTGTCTTCTATGACATTCCATCAGACCACTATGAGGTCTACCTGTGTCGATTCTAAGCTTCCTGGAGCAACCGGAAGTGGTTAAATTGACCCAAAAGGTATTTGGATGTACATCAACTCGAAAGGTGAAAAGGCCTCTGCATTATTCAACCCTGTGTAGATCAGTCAATTCTCAACTTAAAGACTTAAAACTCAGGATTCCGTAGGTTTCTATGTCAGTCAAGACATGTGTGTATTTATAGCTTCCTGTGCCAACAGGAAGTGCCATAATTGGTGTCTCAGGGGCTGTTTGGAAGGGTTAAAAAAATCAGATCTGTCCAAAACTTCATATGTGTGATTAGACAACCCCCATGAACTGTAAATCAGTCATTTTTCCCAACAGATGTCAAAGAAAAGCTCTCACACACACACACAGCAAGGATGGAGTGACAAAGCGTGGTGTTTAAAGACACAGAGAGCAGGCAATGGCATAAACATAATCCCAAGGCCGTGCCGAGTCCAACGAGGTGCCCCGCTTGACCGTAGCTCGCTCGGTCTGAGCGCAGCGACCATGAGAAAAATAGGCCCACAATGATGCCTGCACCACAATGTCATTGGATTTTGGGTGACAGCGGCGGAACCGTTAGGTTTAGAAGGACAATTCAAACACAGGACTGTTCCTAAGGTCCTCCCGATCTGTGCAAGCCTAACCTTGACTGTGTGGCATTAACCTTTCACAGTTAAAAGAAGGTGTTTACAAAAAAACAGTGTGCATTGACTTCTCTCCCCATAGGAATACATTGCCTGCTCCCCTAAATACAACCTGGGGTCTTTATGGGTTATGAATGCTGTATGAACCTGTCTTCTATGACATTCCATCAGACCACTATGAGGTCTACCTGTGTCGATTCTAAGCTTCCTGGAGCAACCGGAAGTGGTTAAATTGACCCAAAAGGTATTTGGATGTACATCAACTCGAAAGGTGAAAAGGCCTCTGCATTATTCAACCCTGTGTAGATCAGTCAATTCTCAACTTAAAGACTTAAAACTCAGGATTCCGTAGGTTTCTATGTCAGTCAAGACATGTGTGTATTTATAGCTTCCTGTGCCAACAGGAAGTGCCATAATTGGTGTCTCAGGGGCTGTTTGGAAGGGTTAAAAAAATCAGATCTGTCCAAAACTTCATATGTGTGATTAGACAACCCCCATGAACTGTAAATCAGTCATTTTTCCCAACAGATGTCAAAGAAAAGCTCTCACACACACACACAGCAAGGATGGAGTGACAACGCGTGGTGTTTAAAGACACAGAGAGCAGGCAATAGCATAAACATAATTCCAAGGCCGTGCCGAGTCCAACGAGGTGCCCCGCTTGACCGTAGCTCGCTCGGTCTGAGCGCAGCGACCATGAGAAAAATAGGCCCACAATGATGCCTGCACCACAATGTCATTGGATTTTGGGTGACAGCGGCGGAACCGTTAGGTTTAGAAGGACAATTCAAACACAGGACTGTTCCTAAGGTCCTCCCGATCTGTGCAAGCCTAACCTTGACTGTGTGGCATTAACCTTTCACAGTTAAAAGAAGGTGTTTACAAAAAAACAGTGTGCATTGACTTCTCTCCCCATAGGAATACATTGCCTGCTCCCCTAAATACAACCTGGAGTCTATATGGGTTATGAATGCTGTATGAACCTGTCTTCTATGACATTCCATCAGACCACTATGAGGTCTACCTGTGTCGATTCTAAGCTTCCTGGAGCAACCGGAAGTGGTTAAATTGACCCAAAAGGTATTTGGATGTACATCACCTCGAAAGGTGGAAAGGCCTCTGCATTATTCAACCCTGTGTAGATCAGTCAATTCTCAACTTAAAGACTTAAAACTCAGGATTCCCTAGGTTTCTATGTCAGTCAAGACATGTGTGTATTTATAGCTTCCTGTGCCAACCGGAAGTGCCATAATTGGTGTCTCAGGAGCTGTTTGGAAGGGTTAAAAAATCAGATCTGTCCAAAACTTCATATGTGTGATTAGACAACCCCCATGAACTGTAAATCAGTCATTTTTCCCATAAAATTCAAAGGAAAAATAAATCACACAGATACACAACTTGGATGGAGGGACGTATTGGGGTGTGTAGAGACTGACAGTGCCTCCAATAGTTAGCTTTGTTCGAGCTAAAAAAGAACCGTCAGACCTAGAGTTCCGAAACTTTAGAATCCTGTTCTAGACCTCAGGTAGATAGTGCGTGGTGAGTTACGGCGCTCTAGGAGGTTCTCGGACCGAGAAACAGCGTTGAACATTTGCAATGACTTCAATTCATTTTGACCATTACGAAAATGGCGACATTTAGAAATGTCCCAGAGACACAAGACTAGATGCATTGTGACCGTCTCGGCCCATAGAGACAGAACCCAACATCTCGGTCCGATAGCTCATTCAAGGACCCCGTAGCAAGGCATGGAAAAAGTGGATTTTCAGCACCAATTAGGCTTTTACTCGGACACCAACTGACCTATCGAGCCGAAACTCGGGATTCGGGTCGCCTCACATAGGACTACACATAATGTCCGAACTGGCCCCGCAGCTAGAAAGTAACTATGTGTTTTATGTTTTTTTTATGTTTTGTACCGAAGGCCTTGTGAATTTTGGGCCAGCTCTGAAGTATGTTATACTTGGCTCCTAAATGAGTTGGGAAGAGTGGGTTTGGTGTCAGTTTGTATCAGTTTGGTGTCAGAATGATATCAAATTGACTGATGGACGGTGACTTGCAGGTGACTCTTGTCCATTAGCAATATGTTTAAGCGGTGAGGTACCATCACCAAAAGCGACATTCTGAAATCAACCCAAACGAGCGATGGAGAGGTACCAAAATCACTGCCCAGCCATCCTGAGGTCATCGGGCCAGTCAATTTGGCATTCCTGCATGATTTTTATGGCATGACATATTGGTGATGGTGAATGCCCAGTTAACCATATGGCAAATGCACAGTGACTTTGTAAAAGTGAGAAAACATGACCAAATGGACATTCTGAAATCAACACAAACAATGGCATCACCATAGTGTCCAGACTGTGCCGAGTCCAACGAGGCGCCCCGCTTGACCGTAGCTCGCTCGGTCTGAGCGCAGCGACCATGAGAAAAATAGGCCCAACATGAAGCCTGCACCAGTACGTCATTTGATTTTGGGTGACAGCGGCGGAACCGTTAGGTTTAGAAAGACAATTCAACCACAGGACTGTTCCTAAGGTCCTCCTGATCTGTCCAAGCCTATCCTTGACCGTGTGACATTAACCCTTCACAGTCAAAAGAAGGTGTTTACATAAAAACAGTGTTCATTGACTTCTCTCCCCATAGGAATACATTGGCTGCTCCACTAAATACAACCTGGAGTCTATATGGGTTATGAATGTTGTATGAACCTGTCTTCGGTACCAGTCCATCAGACCACTATAAGGTCTACCTGTGTCGATTCTAGGCTTCCTGGGCCAACCGGAAGTGGTTCAAATCACCCTAAAAGTGTATATCCATACACTGCCTGCAATTTGATGGACATAGTGCATTGAACCCTGTGTAAATCAGTCAATTCTTAACGTAAAGACTTAAAACTCAGGATTCTGTAATAGAATACCCCAATGAGGATGTGTATTGAGTTATAGCTTCCTGTGCCAACCGGAAGTGCCATAATTGGTGTCTCATGGGCTGTTTGGAGGGGTTAAAAAAATCAGATCTTTCCAAAACTTCATATATATGATTAGGCAACCCCCATGAACTGTAAATCAGTCATTTTTCCCATAAAAATTCAAAGGAAAAATAAATCACTCAGATTCACAACTTGGATGGAGGGACGTATTGGGGTGTGTAAAGACTGACAGTGCCTCCAATAGTTAGCTTTGTTCGAGCTAAAAAAGAACCGTCAGACCTAGAGTTCCGAAACTTTAGAATCCTGTTCTAGACCTCAGGTAGATAGTGCGTGGTGAGTTACGGCGCTCTAGAATGTTCTCGGACCGAGAAACAGCGTCGAACATTTGCAATGACTTCAATTCATTTTGACCATTACGAAAATGGCGACATTTAGAAATGTCTCAGAGACACAAGACTAGGTGCATTGAAACCGGCTCAGCCCATAGACACGGACCCCAACGTCTCTGTTCGATAGCTCATTCAAGGACCCCGTAGCAAGGCATTGAAAAAAGTGGATTTTCAGCACCAATTAGGCTTTTACTCGGACACCAAATGACCTATCGGGCCGAAACTCGGGATTCGGGGTCGCCTCACATAGGACTACACATAACGTCCGAACTGGCCCCGCAGCTAGAAAGTAACTATGTGTTTTATGGTTTTTTAATGTTTTGTACCGAAGGCGTTGTGAATTTTGGGCCAGCTCTGAAGTATGTTATAATTGGCTCCTAAATGAGTTGGGAAAAGTGGGTTTGGTGTCAGTTTGTATCAGTTTGGTGTCAGAATGATATCAAATTGACTGATGGTCGGTGACTTGCAGGTGACTCTTGTCCATTAGCAATATGTTTAAGCGGTGAGGTACCATCACCAAAAGCGACATTCTGAAATCAACCCTAACGAACGATGGAGAGGTACCAGTATCACTGCCCAGCCATCCCGAGGTCATCGGGCCAGTCAATTTGGCATTCCTGCATGATTTTTATAGCATGACAAATTGGTAATGGTGACTGCCCAGTTAACCATATGGCAAATGCACAGTGACTTTGAAAGAGTGAGAAAAATCACCAAATGGACATTCTGGAATCAACCCTAACGAGTGATGGAGAGGTACCAGAATCACTGCCGAGCCATCCCGAGTTCATCGGGCCAGTCAATTTGGCATTCCTGCACGAATTTTCAGTGACTTTGCAAAAGTAAGGAACATTTGCAATATGTTTTAACAGTGAGGTACCATCACCAAAAGCGACATTCTGAAATCAACCCAAACGAGCGATGGAGAGGTACCAGTATCACTGCCCAGACATCCCTATGTCATCGGGCCAGTCAATTTGGCATTCCTGCATGATTTTTATGGCATGACAAATTGGTGATGGTGAATGCCCAGTTAACCATATGGCAAATGCACAGTGACTTTGAAAGAGTGAGAAAAATCACCAAATGGACATTCTGGAATCAACCCTAACGAGCGATGGAGAGGTACCAGAATCACTGCCAAGCCATCCCGACTTCATCGGGCCAGTCAATTGGCATTCCTGCACAAATTTTCAGTGACTTTGCAAAAGTAAGGAACATTTGCAATATGTTTTAACAGTGAGGTACCATCACCAAAAGCGACATTCTGAAATCAACCCAAACGAGCGATGGAGAGGTACCAGAATCACTGCCAAGCCATCCCGAGTTCATCGGTTCAGTCAATTTGGCATTCCTGCATGATTTTTATAGCATGACAAATTGGTAATGGTGACTGCCCAGTTAACCATATGGCAAATGCACAGTAACTTTGCAAAAGTGAGACAACATTTGCAATATGTTTTAACAGTGAGGTACCATCACCAAAAGCGACATTCTGAAATCAACCCAAACGAGCGATGGAGAGGTACCAGAATCACTGCCAAGCCATCCCGAGTTCATCGGTTCAGTCAATTTGGCATTCCTGCATGATTTTTATAGCATGACAAATTGGTAATGGTGACTGCCCAGTTAACCATATGGCAAATGCACAGTGACTTTGCAAAAGTGAGACAACATTTGCAATATGTTTTAACAGTGAGGTACCATCACCAAAAGCGACATTCTGAAATCAACCCAAACGAGCGATGGAGAGGTACCAGAATCACTGCCAAGCCATCCCGAGTTCATCGGTTCAGTCAATTTGGCATTCCTGCATGATTTTTATGGCATGACAAATTGGTGATGGTGAATGCCCAGTTAACCATATGGCAAATGCACAGTGACTTTGAAAGAGTGAGAAAAATCACCAAATGGACATTCTGGAATCAACCCAAATGAGCGATGGAGAGGTACCAGAATCACTGCCCAGCCATCCCGAGTTCATCGGGCCAGTCAATTTGGCATTCCTGCACAAATTTTCAGTGACTTTGCAAAAGTGAGAAAACATTTGCAATATGTTTTAACAGTGAGGTACCATCACAAAAAGCGACATTCTGAAATCAACCCAAACGAGCGATGGAGAGGTACCAGAATCACTGCCAAGCCATCCCGAGTTCATCGGGCCAGTCAATTTGGCATTCCTGCATGATTTTTATGGCATGACAAATTGGTGATGGTGAATGCCCAATTAACCATATGGCAAATGCACAGTGACTTTGAAAGAGTGAGAAAAATCACCAAATGGACATTCTGGAATCAACCCTAACGAGCGATGGAGAGGTACCAGAATCACTGCCAAGCCATCCCGAGTTCATCGGGCCAGTCAATTTGGCATTCCTGCATGATTTTTATAGCATGACAAATTGGTGATGGTGAATGCCCAGTTAACCATATGGCAAATGCACAGTGACTTTGCAAAAGTGAGAAAACATAAACAAATGGACATGATGAAATCAACACCACGAGTGATTGAAAGGAACAACAATCACTGCCCGGCCATCCCGAGTTCATCAGGCCAGTCAATTTTGCATTTCTGAAGGATTTTTGAGCATGTCAAATTTCTTATGACATTTGGCCCCCACAAAACATATGCCTTATGCACAAGCAAAAAAAAAAAAAAACATTATGATAATAAAATATGACTAAAGTATGTTGATACAGTTCTTATACTTGTGTAACTGACACAAAATTCGAAATTTTTTCGAAAAACGGTCCAGAAAGCACTTTTTTAGGGGTGTGTGAAGTTTTTTATGAAATTTTATAATTTTTGACTTTTGACTTCTGACTTCCTATGAAATCATATTGCAGATGGACAAAACACATGCAATAATGCGCAAGTAAAAAAAATAAAATAATTATGATAATAAAATATGACTAAAGTATGTTGATACAGTTCTTATACGTGTGTAACTGACACAAAATTCGAAATTTTTTCAAAAAACGGTCCAGAAAGCACTTTTTTAGGGGTGTGTGAAGTTTTTTATGAAATTTAATAATTTTTGACTTTTGACTTCTGACTTCCTATGAAATCATATTGCAGATGGACAAAACACATGCAATAATGTGCAAGTAAAAAAAAATAAAAAATTATGATAATAAAATATGACTAAAGTATGTTGATACAGTTCTTATACGTGTGTAACTGACACAAAATTCGAAAAAATTTCGAAAAACGGTCCAGAAAGCACTTTTTTAGGGGTGTGTGAAGTTTTTTATGAAATTTAATAATTTTTGACTTTTGACTTTTGACTTCCTATGAAATCATATTGCAGATGGACAAAACATATGCAATAATGCGCAAGTAAAAAAATTAAAAAAATTATGATAATAAAATTGGACAAAAGTATTTTCATACAGTTCTTATACATGTGTAATTGTCAAAAAAAGCGAAAGAATTTTGAAAAACGGTCCAGAAAGCACTTTTTTAAGGGGTGATAAGTTTTTTTCAAAAAATTCATTTTTTCAAAATTTGGCTTTTGGATGTTGACTTGGAGTCCAATATCAATATGAAAAACCATGGTGGAGCGCAATCGCCACCTGTTGGATTTTTGAAGTGTTACAACTGGCAATAGCCATATGGCAATTGAAGTAAACTTTGCATGAATCAACGCCGCTTTGGGTGGTATTGGCCAATGTGTACATGGTTTGTCCTATGCCAATAATTTGCCATTCATTTTTGTCCACTACGGGGGATTATCTAACCTCATGACAAATCGCCATCTAATCCAAATGGTAACATATACAAATGGTAACAATACGTTCTCTATGAGACCAGACCATTTCAATACGTTCTCTATGAAACCAGACCAGACCATTTCAATACGTTCTCTATGAGACCAGACCAGACCATTTCAATACATTCTCTATGAGACCAGACCAGACCATTTCAATACGTTCTCTATGAGACCAGACCATTCCAATACGTTCTCTATGAAACCAGACCAGACCATTTCAATACATTCTCTATGAAACCAGACCACACCATTTTAATACGTTCTCTTTGAAACCAGACCAGAACATTTCAATACATTCTCTATGAAACCAGACCAGACCATATCAATGCGTTCTCTATGAAACCAGACCAGACCATTTCAATACGTTCTCTATGAGACCAGACCAGACCATTTCAATACATTCTCTATGAGACCAGACCAGACCATTTCAATACGTTCTCTATGAGACCAGACCATTCCAATGCTTTCTCTATGAAACCAAACCAACCATTTCAATACGTTCTCTATGAGACCAGACCATTTTAATACGTTCTCTATGAAACCAGACCAGACCATTTCAATACGTTCTCTATGAAACCAACCCATTTCAATACATTCTCTATGAAACCAAACCAGACCATTTCAATGCGTTCTCTATGAGACCAGAACATTTCAATACATTCTCTATGAGACCAGACCAGACCATTTCAATATGTTCTCTATGAATCCAGACCAGACCATTTCAATACGTTCTCTATGAGACCAGACCATTTCAATACGTTCTCTATGAGACCAGACCAGACCATTTCAATACGTTCTCTATGAATCCAGACCAGACCATTTCAATACGTTCTCTATGAGACCAGACCATTTCAATACGTTCTCTATGAGACCAGACCAGACCATCTCAATACGTTCTCTATGAGACCAGACCAGACCATTTCAATACGTTCTCTATGAGGCCAGCCCAGATCATTTTCAACCTTGTGTTGTTTTCGGGTTTGTGAGACCCATTCTCAATGTTGACTAAAATATTTTTTAGAGATTATTGGCCGAGTCACTGTGCACCCCCCTACACATTTATATTATATATGTGGTATATATATGTCCTCTGGAGAGCCGAGGGTAATGAAATTGTTGAAAAGTGTGTGTGTAGGTGAAAACAGGTAAAAATTAAACAAAAAGGTTTGCTGTGTGCCTTCAATCTGTTTTCCTCCTCCCTTTTGTTTCAACATAGCACCAATAACCTGTCAGCCTGCCTGTCTCCCTGCCTCCCTGCCTCCCTGCCTGTCTGCCTGTCTCCCTGCCTGTCTGCCTGTCTCCCTGCCTGTCTGCCTGTCTGCCTGTCTGCCTGTCTCCCTGCCTGTCTGCCTGTCTGACTGTCTCCCTGCCTGCCTGCCTGTCTCCCTGCCTGTCTGCCTGTCTCCCTGCCTGTCTGCCTGTCTCCCTGCCTGTCTGCCTGTCTCCCTGCCTGTCTGCCTGTCTCCCTGCCTGTCTGCCTGTCTCCCTGCCTGTCTCCCTGCCTGTCTGCCTGTCTCCCTGCCTGTCTGCCTGCCTGTCTGCCTGTCTCCCTGCCTGTCTGCCTGCCTGTCTGCCTGTCTCCCTGCCTGTCTGCCTGTCTCCCTGCTTGTCTCCCTGCCTGTCTGCCTGTCTCCCTGCCTGTCTGCCTGTCTCCCTGCCTGTCTGCCTGTCTCCCTGCTTTTCTCACACTCTTCACACTCTTCTTTACACTCTTCACACTCTTTACCCTTTGTAGTGTGTGAAACAACACAATGTCTTGTGGGAACCTGCATTACAATACATTATTTAGATACATTGTAAAAAAAATGCTGTATTTTCCCACACTCAGGTGCAAATGGGAGGCGGGACAATAAATACATAGCTTTGCATGTGTGGCTCCTTACCACAATCAATTAGTATGGCAAACAGTTTCTCTGCTTAGAGGGGCTCATCATTTATTTTTGCCCCAGGACCAGGACCAGCCCACCAACAACCACCCCCAGGACCAGGACCAGCCCACCAACAACTACCTCCAGGACCAGGACCAGCCCCCCAACAACCACCTCCAGGACCAGGACCAGCCTGTCAACAACCACCTCCAGGACCAGGACCAGCCTGTCAGCAACCATCTCCAGGACCAGGACCAGCCCACCAACAACTACCCCCAGGACCAGGACCAGCCTGTCAGCAACCATCTCCAGGACCAGGACCAGGCCACCAACAACTACCTCCAGGACCAGGACCAGCCCACCAGCAACTACCTCCAGGACCAGCCCACCAACAACCACCCCCAGGACCAGGACCAGCCTGTCAGCAACTACCTCCAGGACCAGGACCAGCCCACCAACAACTACCTCCAGGACCAGGACCAGCCCACCAACAACTACCCCCAGGACCAGGACCAGCCTGTCAGCAACCATCTCCAGGAACAGGACCAGCCTGTCAGCAACTACCTCCAGGACCAGGACCAGCCCACCAACAACTACCTCCAGGACCAGGACCAGCCTGTCAGCAACTACCTCCAGGACCAGGACCAGCCCACCAACAACCACCCCCAGGACCAGGACCAGCCCACCAACAACTACCTCCAGGACCAGGACCAGCCCACCAACAACTACCCCCAGGACCAGGACCAGCCCACCAACAACTACCTCCAGGACCAGGACCAGCCTGTCAGCAACCACCCCCAGGACCAGGACCAGCCCACCAACAACTACCTCCAGGACCAGGACCAGCCCACCAACAACCACCCCCAGGACCAGGACCAGCCTGTCAGCAACCACCCCCAGAACCAGGACCAGCCCACCAACAACTACCTCCAGGACCAGGACCAGCCCACCAACAACCACCCCCAGGACCAGGACCAGCCTGTCAACAACCACCTCCAGGACCAGGACCAGCCCACCAACAACTACCTCCAGGACCAGGACCAGCCCACCAACAACTACCCCCAGGACCAGGACCAGCCTGTCAGCAACCATCTCCAGGACCAGGACCAGGCCACCAACAACTACCTCCAGGACCAGGACCAGCCCACCAGCAACTACCTCCAGGACCAGCCCACCAACAACCACCCCCAGGACCAGGACCAGCCTGTCAGCAACTACCTCCAGGACCAGGACCAGCCCACCAACAACTACCTCCAGGACCAGGACCAGCCCACCAACAACTACCCCCAGGACCAGGACCAGCCTGTCAGCAACCATCTCCAGGAACAGGACCAGCCTGTCAGCAACTACCTCCAGGACCAGGACCAGCCCACCAACAACTACCTCCAGGACCAGGACCAGCCTGTCAGCAACTACCTCCAGGACCAGGACCAGCCCACCAACAACCACCCCCAGGACCAGGACCAGCCCACCAACAACTACCTCCAGGACCAGGACCAGCCCACCAACAACTACCCCCAGGACCAGGACCAGCCCACCAACAACTACCTCCAGGACCAGGACCAGCCTGTCAGCAACCACCCCCAGGACCAGGACCAGCCCACCAACAACTACCTCCAGGACCAGGACCAGCCCACCAACAACCACCCCAGGACCAGGACCAGCCTGTCAGCAACCACCCCCAGAACCAGGACCAGCCCACCAACAACTACCTCCAGGACCAGGACCAGCCCACCAACAACCACCCCCAGGACCAGGACCAGCCTGTCAACAACCACCTCCAGGACCAGGACCAGCCCACCAACAACTACCTCCAGGACCAGGACCAGCCTGTCAGCAACCATCTCCAGGACCAGGACCAGCCCACCAACAACTACCTCCAGGAACAGGACCAGCCCACCAACAACTACCTCCAGGACCAGGACCAGCCTGTCAACAACCACCTCCAGGACCAGGACCAGCCTGTCAACAACCATCTCCAGGACCAGGACCAGCCCACCAACAACTACCTCCAGGACCAGGACCAGCCCACCAACAACCACCTCCAGGACCAGGACCAGCCCACCAACAACTACCTCCAGGACCAGGACCAGCCCACCAACAACTACCTCCAGGACCAGGACCAGCCCACCAACAACCACCTCCAGGACCAGGACCAGCCCACCAACAACCACCCCCAGGACCAGGACCAGCCCACCAACAACTACCTCCAGGACCAGGACCAGCCCACCAACAACTACCTCCAGGACCAGGACCAGCCTGTCAACAACTACCTCCAGGACCAGGACCAGCCTGTCAGCAACCATCTCCAGGACCAGGACCAGCCTGTCAGCAACTACCTCCAGGACCAGGACCAGCCCACCAACAACTACCTCCAGGACCAGGACCAGCCTGTCAGCAACCATCTCCAGGACCAGGACCAGCCTGTCAGCAACTACCTCCAGGACCAGGACCAGCCCACCAACAACTACCTCCAGGACCAGGACCAGCCTGTCAGCAACCACCCCCAGGACCAGGACCAGCCCACCAACAACCACCTCCAGGACCAGGACCAGCCCACCAACAACTACCTCCAGGACCAGGACCAGCCTGTCAGCAACCACCCCCAGGACCAGGACCAGCCTGTCAGCAACCATCTCCAGGACCAGGACCAGGCCACCAACAACTACCTCCAGGAACAGGACCAGCCTGTCAGCAACCACCTCCAGGACCAGGACCAGCCTGTCAGCAACCACCCCCAGGACCAGGACCAGCCTGTCAGCAACCATCTCCAGGAACAGGACCAGCCCACCAACAACTACCTCCAGGACCAGGACCAGCCCACCAACAACTACCTCCAGGACCAGGACCAGCCTGTCAGCAACCATCTCCAGGACCAGGACCAGCCCACCAACAACTACCTCCAGGACCAGGACCAGCCTGTCAGCAACCACCTCCAGGACCAGGACCAGCCCACCAACAACTACCTCCAGGACCAGGACCAGCCCACCAACAACTACCTCCAGGACCAGGACCAGCCCACCAACAACCACCCCCAGGACCAGGACCAGCCTGTCAGCAACCACCCCCAGAACCAGGACCAGCCTGTCAGCAACCATCTCCAGGACCAGGACCAGCCTGTCAGCAACCATCTCCAGGACCAGGACCAGCCTGTCAGCAACCATCTCCAGGACCAGGACCAGCCCACCAACAACTACCTCCAGGACCAGGACCAGCCCACCAACAACTACCTCCAGGACCAGGACCAGCCCACCAACAACCACCTCCAGGACCAGGACCAGCCTGTCAGCAACCATCTCCAGGAACAGGACCAGCCTGTCAGCAACTACCTCCAGGACCAGGACCAGCCCACCAACAACTACCTCCAGGACCAGGACCAGCCTGCCAGCAACCATCTCCAGGACCAGGACCAGCCCACCAACAACTACCTCCAGGACCAGGACCAGCCTGTCAACAACTACCTCCAGGACCAGGACCAGCCCACCAACAACTACCTCCAGGACCAGGACCAGCCTGTCAGCAACCATCTCCAGGAACAGGACCAGCCCACCAACAACTACCTCCAGGACCAGGACCAGCCCACCAACAACTACCTCCAGGACCAGGACCAGCCTGTCAGCAACCATCTCCAGGACCAGGACCAGCCTGTCAGCAACCATCTCCAGGACCAGGACCAGCCCACCAACAACTACCTCCAGGACCAGGACCAGCCCACCAACAACCACCCCCAGGACCAGGACCAGCCCACCAACAACTACCTCCAGGACCAGGACCAGCCCACCAACAACTACCTCCAGGACCAGGACCAGCCCCCCAACAACTACCTCCAGGACCAGGACCAGCCTGTCAGCAACCATCTCCAGGACCAGGACCAGCCCACCAACAACTACCTCCAGGACCAGGACCAGCCTGTCAACAACTACCTCCAGGACCAGGACCAGCCCACCAACAACTACCTCCAGGACCAGGACCAGCCCACCAACAACTACCTCCAGGACCAGGACCAGCCCACCAACAATCACCTCCAGGACCAGGACCAGCCTGTCAGCAACCACCCCCAGGACCAGGACCAGCCCACCAACAACCACCTCCAGGACCAGGACCAGCCTGTCAGCAACCATCTAAAGGACCAGGACCAGCCTGTCAGCAACCATCTCCAGGACCAGGACCAGCCTGTCAACAACCACCTCCAGGACCAGGACCAGCCCACCAACAACTACCTCCAGGACCAGGACCAGCCCACCAACAACTACCTCCAGGACCAGGACCAGCCTGTCAGCAACCATCTCCAGGACCAGGACCAGCCCACCAACAACTTCCTCCAGGACCAGGACCAGCCCACCAACAACTACCTCCAGGACCAGGACCAGCCTGTCAGCAACCATCTCCAGGACCAGGACCAGCCCACCAACAACTACCTCC
>NW_027001759.1:160059-195668 GCF_036934945.1 Oncorhynchus masou masou
TGGAGTCAGGGGGCTGACAGGAGCTGTGTGTGTTAGACTGGAGTCAGGGGGCTGACAGGAGCTGTGTGTGTTAGACTGGAGTCAGGGGGCTGACAGGAGCTGTGTGTGTTAGACTGGAGTCAGGGGGCTGACAGGAGCTGTATTCTGTTAGACTGGAGTCAGGGGGCTGACAGGAGCTGTGTCTGTTAGACTGGAGTCAGGGGGCTGACAGGAGCTGTGTCTGTTAGACTGTAGTCAGGGGGCTGACAGGAGCTGTATTCTGTTAGACTGGAGTCAGGGGGCTGACAGGAGCTGTGTGTGTTAGACTGGAGTCAGGGGGCTGACAGGAGCTGTATTCTGTTAGACTGGAGTCAGGGGGCTGACAGGAGCTGTGTGTGTTAGACTGGAGTCAGGGGGCTGACAGGAGCCGTATTCTGTTAGACTGTAGTCAGGGGGCTGACAGGAGCTGTGTGTGTTAGACTGTAGTCAGGGGGCTGACAGGAGCCGTATTCTGTTGGACTGTAGTCAGGGGGCTGACAGGAGCTGTGTGTGTTAGACTGGAGTCAGGGGGCTGACAGGAGCTGTGTGTGTTAGACTGGAGTCAGGGGGCTGACAGGAGCTGTGTGTGTTAGACTGGAGTCAGGGGGCTGACAGGAGCTGTATTCTGTTAGACTGGAGTCAGGGGCTGACAGGAGCTGTGTCTGTTAGACTGGAGTCAGGGGGCTGACAGGAGCTGTGTGTGTTAGACTGGGGTCAGGGGGCTGACAGGAGCTGTGTGTGTTAGACTGGAGTCAGGGGGCTGACAGGAGCTGTATTCTGTTAGACTGGAGTCAGGGGGCTGACAGGAGCTGTGTGTATTAGACTGGAGTCAGGGGGCTGACAGGAGCTGTGTGTGTTAGACTGGGGTCAGGGGGCTGACAGGAGCTGTGTGTTAGACTGGAGTCAGGGGGCTGACAGGAGCTGTATCTGTTAGACTGGAGTCAGGGGGCTGACAGGAGCTGTGTCTGTTAGACTGGAGTCAGGGGGCTGACAGGAGCTGTGTGTGTTAGACTGGAGTCAGGGGGCTGACAGGAGCTGTATCTGTTAGACTGGAGTCAGGGGGCTGACAGGAGCTGTATTCTGTTAGACTGGAGTCAGGGGGCTGACAGGAGCTGTGTGTGTTAGACTGGAGTCAGGGGGCTGACATGAGCTGTGTATGTTAGACTGGAGTCAGGGGGCTGACAGGAGCTGTGTGTGTTAGACTGGAGTCAGGGGGCTGACAGGAGCTGTATTCTGTTAGACTGGAGTCAGGGGGCTGACAGGAGCTGTGTGTGTTAGACTGGGGTCAGGGGGCTGACAGGAGCTGTGTGTGTTAGACTGGAGTCAGGGGGCTGACAGGAGCTGTATTCTGTTAGACTGGAGTCAGGGGGCTGACAGGAGCTGTGTATGTTAGACTGGAGTCAGGGGCTGACAGGAGCTGTGTGTGTTAGACTGGAGTCAGGGGGCTGACAGGAGCTGTGTGTGTTAGACTGGAGTCAGGGGGCTGACAGGAGCTGTGTGTGTTAGACTGGAGTCAGGGGGCTGACAGGAGCTGTAATCTGTTAGACTGGAGTCAGGGGGCTGACAGGAGCTGTGTGTATTAGACTGGAGTCAGGGGGCTGACAGGAGCTGTGTGTGTTAGACTGGAGTCAGGGGGCTGACAGGAGCTGTGTGTGTTAGACTGGAGTCAGGGGGCTGACAGGAGCTGTGTGTGTTAGACTGGAGTCAGGGGGCTGACAGGAGCTGTATTCTGTTAGTCTGGAGTCAGGGGGCTGACAGGAGCTGTGTGTGTTAGACTGTTATCACTACTCATGTTATCACTACTCTGTCTGTTCTGTCACATCACCCATTTTATCACTACTCTGTCTGGTCTGTCACATCACCCATGTTATCACTACTCTGTCTGTTCTGTCACATCACCCATGTTATCACTACTCTGTCTGGTCTGTCACATCACCCATGTTATCAATACTCTGTCTATTCTGTCACATCACCCATTTTATCACTACTCTGTCTGTTCTGTCACATCACCCATGTTATCACTACTCTGTCTGGTCTGTCACATCACCCATGTTATCACTACTCTGTCTGTTCTGTCACATCACCCATGTTATCACTACTCTGTCTGTTCTGTCACATCACCCATGTTATCACTACTCTGTCTGTTCTGTCACATCACCCACTTTATCACTACTCTGTCTGGTCTGTCACATCACCCATGTTATCACTACTCTGTCTGGTCTGTCACATCACCCATGTTATCACTACTCTGTCTGGTCTGTCACATCACCCATGTTATCACTACTCTGTCTGGTCTGTCACATCACCCATGTTATCACTACTCTATTTGTTCTGTCACATCACCCATGTTATCACTACTCTGTCTGTTCTGTCACATCACCCATGTTATCACTACTCTATTTGTTCTGTCACATCACCCATGTTATCACTACTCTGTCTGTTCTGTCACATCACCCATGTTATCACTACTCTATCTGTTCTGTCACATCACCCATGTTATCACTACTCTATCTGTTCTGTCACATCACCCATGTTATCACTACTCTGTCTGTTCTGTCACATCACCCATGTTATCACTACTCTGTCTGTTCTGTCACATCACCCAGCCAGAAGAGGCTTTCCTTTCAGAATGTGTTTGATTCTCCTGAGTTCCACTTTGTTCTAGACTATAATGCATTGAATGTGTTCCTGGAAGTCCTGTGTTCCCCGGAAGATCTGTGTTTCCCTGAAGTCCTGTGTTCCCAGAAGTACTGTGTTTCCCTGAAGTCCTATGTTCCCCGGAAGTCCTGTGTTCCCCGGAAGTCCTGTGTTCCCCTGAAATCCTGTGTTCCCCGGAAATCCTGTGTTCCCCTGAAATCCTGTGTTCCCCGGAAGTCCTGTATTTCCCAGAAGTCCTGTGTTCCTGGAAGTCCTGTATTTCCCAGAAGTCCTGTGTTTCCTGGAAGTCCTGTATTTCCCGGACCCTGGTAATATAATAGGTGTATCATACCCAAGGCCCTCTCTCTGCCTTGTCTCCAAGTTCTCTGTTCAGGGAAAGGACCAGTTTGGTAAATTATCACAAGAGCTGGAAAATAATTTATATCCTCAGTCTCTGGTTGAAATATTCCAATGTCAGTATGTATAGCAAATCTTTGCTGAATTTATTTTCCTGATGAGCTGGGATTGGGATCAGGCTTTGGCCATTCTGCCTCAGCATTAGAAGGATAAGTAATCTAAAACAAATATCAAATAAAATACACAAGTACGATATGTATATATTATATGTGTATTAGATGTATCCTCTGTGCCTGTGAATCACCGAGGTCTCAGGGTAGACACCTGCTCCGCTGCTACTGCACTCTTATTGTCAGTGCTTTACCTCAGAGCTGTTTATAGGCTGTTCCACTTTACTCCACGTTCCCATCTCGTCTCCAACGGAAACGGCTTTAAGGACACTCCTGAGCTGCCAAATCATATTTCAATTTAAGAATTAAAATAAATATTAGGTTATGGTTAAGGTTAGGGTTAGGGTTAGGGTTAAGGTTAGGGTTATGGTTAAGGTTAGGGTTAGGGTTAAGATAAGAGTCCGTTTTAGATTTTGGATAGTCGTTTTAAAGGTCAGGAGTGTCCTTATAGCCCGCCATGTCTCCAAAGCCCCTTTAGAAGGATATGACTCCATCTAGTGGTCCTACAAGCTTCCTCCAGGCCAGCCAGAAAACACTAGGTCTACACACCAAAGGAGGTTGGTGGCACCTTAATTGGGGAGGAGGAGTTCGTGGTAATAGATGGAGTGGAATCAGTGGAATGGTATCCAATACATCAAACACATGGTTTGAGGAGAGGAGAGGAAGAGCCAGTCCTCGGTTAGAGGAGGAGAAGAGCCAGTCCTTGGTTAGAGGAGAAGGAGAGCCAGTCCTTGGTTAGAGGAGAGGAAGAGCCAGTCCTCAGTTAGAGGAGATGAAGAGCCAGTCCTTGGTTAGAGGAGAGGAAGAGGAGAGGAAGAGCCAGTCCTCAGGTAGAGGAGAGGAAGAGCGAGACATTGGTTAGAGGAGACGAAGAGCAAGTCCTCGGTAAGAGGAGAGGAAGAGCCAGTCCTCGATTAGAGGAGAGGAAGAACCAGTCCTCGGTTAGAGGAGATGAAGAACCAGTCCTTGGTGAGAGGAGAGGAAGAGCCAGTCCTCAGTTAGAGGAGAGGAAGAGCCAGTCCTCGGTTAGAGGAGAGGAAAAGCCAGTCCTTGGTTAGAGGAGTGGAAGAGACTGTCCTTGGTTAGAGGAGAGGAAGAGACAGTCCTTGGTTAGAGGAGAAGAAGAGACAGTCCTTGGTTAGAGGAGAGGAAGAGGAGAGGAAGAGCCAGTCCTCAGGTAGAGGAGAGGAAGAGCCAGACATTGGTTAGAGGAGACGGAGAGCAAGTCCTCGGTAAGAGGAGAGGAAGAGCCAGTCCTCGATTAGAGGAGAGGAAGAACCAGTCCTCGGTTAGAGGAGATGAAGAACCAGTCCTTGGTGAGAGGAGAGGAAGAGCCAGTCCTCAGTTAGAGGAGAGGAAGAGCCAGTCCTCAGTTAGAGGAGAGGAAAAGCCAGTCCTTGGTTAGAGGAGTGGAAGAGACTGTCCTTGGTTAGAGGAGAGGAAGAGACAGTCCTTGGTTAGAGGAGAAGAAGAGACAGTCCTTGGTTAGAGGAGAGGAAGAGGAGAGGAAGAGCCAGTCCCCGGTTAGAGGAGAGGAAGAGGAGAGGAAGAGCCAGTCCTCAGTTAGAGGAGAGGAAGAGGAGAGGAAGAGCCAGTCCTTGGGCAGAGGAGATGAAGAGGAGAGGAAGAGTCAGTCCTCGGTTAGAGGAGAGGAAGAGCCAGTTCTCGGTTAGAGGAGAGGAAGAGCCAGTCCTCGGTTAGAGGAGAGGAAGAGCCAATCCTTGGTTAGAGGAGAGGAAGAGGAGAGGAAGAGCCAGTCCTCGGTTACAGGAGGAGAAGAGACAGTCCGTGATTAGAGGAGAGGAAGAGACAGTCCTTGGTTAGAGGAGAGGAAGAGCCAGTCCTTGGTTAGAGGAGATGAAGAACCAGTCCTTTGTTAGAGGAGAAGAAGGGCCGGACCTTGGTTAGACAAGTGGAAGAGCCGGTCCTTGGTTAGAGGAGAGGAGGAGGAGAATAAGAGCCAGTCCTCGGTTAGAGGAGAGGAAGAGACAGTCCTCGGTTAGAAGAGAGGAAGAGCCAGTCCTTGGTTAGAGGAGAAGAAGTGCCAGTCCTCGGTTAGAGGAGAAGAAGAGCCAGTCCTCGGTTAGAAGAGAGGAAGAGCCAGTCCTTGGTTAGAGGAGAGGAAGAGCCAGTCCTCGGTTAGAGGAGCGGAAGAGACAGTCCTTGGTTAGAGGAGAAGAAGAGCCAGTCCTTGGTTAGAGGAGAAGAAGAGACAGTCCTTAATTAGACGAGAGGAAGAGCCAGTCCTTGGTTAGAGGAGAGGAAGAGCCAGTACTCGATTAGAGGAGAGGAAGAGACAGTCCTTGGTTGGAGGAGTAGAAGAGCCAGTCCTTGGTTAGAGTAGAAGAAGAGACAGTCCTTGGTTAGAGGAGTGGAAGCGCCAGTCCTTGGTTAGAGGAGTGGAAGAGCCAGTCCTTGGTTAGAGGAGAGGAAGTGCCAGTCCTTGGTTAGAGGAGTAGAAGAGCCAGTCCTCGGTTAGAGGAGAGGAAGAGCCAGTCCTTGTTTAGAGGAGAGGAGGAGGAGAGGAAGAGCCAGTCCTTGGCTAGAGGTAGAAGAAGAGCCAGTCGTTGGTTAGAGGAGAGGAAGAGCCAGTCGTTGGTTAGAGGAGAGGAAGAGGAGAGGAAGAGCAAGTCCTAGGTTAGAGGAGAAGAAGAGCCAGTCCTTGGTTAGAGGAGAAGAAGAGCCGGTCCTTGGTTAGAGGAGAGGAAGAGCCAGTCCTTGGTTAGAGGAGAAGAAGAGCCAGTCCTTGGTTAGAGGAGAAGAAGAGCCGGTCCTTGGTTAGAGGAGAGGAAGAGCCAGTCCTTGGTTAGAGGAGAAGAAGAGCCAGTCCTTGGTTAGAGGAGTGGAAGAGACAGTCTTTGGTTAGAGGAGAGGAAGATCCAGTCCTTGGAGAGAGGAGATGAAGAGCCAGACCTTGGTTAGAGGTGTGGAAGAGCCAGTCCTTGGTTAGAGGAGAGGAAGACCCTATCCTCGGTTAGAGGAGAAGAAGAGCCAGTCCTTGGTTAGAGGAGTGGAAGAGCCAGTCTTTGGTTAGAGGAGAGGAAGAGCCAGTCCTTGGTGAGAGGAGAAGTAGAGCCAGTCCTTGGTTAGAGGGGTGGAAGAGCCAGTCCTTGGTTAGAGGAGAGGAAGAGCCTGTCCTCGGTAAGAGGAGAGGAAGAGCCAGTCCTTGGTTAGAGGAGCGGAAGAGCCAGTCCTCGGTTGGAGGAGCGAAAGAGCCAGTCCTTGGTTAGAGGAGCGAAAGAGCCAGTCCTTGGTTAAAGGAGAAGAAGAGGAGAGGAAGAGCCAGTCCTCGGTTAGAGGAGAGGAAGAGCCAGTCCTCGGTTAGAGGAGCGGAAGGGACCGTCCTTGGTTAGAGGAGAAGAAGAGCCAGTCCTTGGTTGGAGGAGAGGAAGAGCCACTGTTTTGTTAGAGGAGAGGAAGAGCCAGTCCTTGGTTAGAGGAGTAGAAGCGCCAGTCCTCGGTTAGAGGAGAAGAAGAGCCAGTCGTTGGTTAGAGGAGAGGAAGGGCCAGTCTTTGGTTAGAGGAGAGGAAGAGGAGAGGGAGAGCCAGTCCTAGGTTAGAGGAGAAGAAGAGCCAGTCCTTGGTTAGAGGAGAAGAAGAGCCAGTCGTTGGTTAGAGGAGAGGAAGAGCCAGTCGTTGGTTAGAGGAGAGGAAGAGGAGAGGCAGAGCCAGTCCTTGGTTAGAGGAGAAGAAGAGCCAGTCCTTGGTTAGAGCCAGTCTTTGGTTAGAGGAGAGGAAGAGGAGAGGAAGAGCCAGTCCTTGGCTAGAGGAGAAGAAGAGCCAGTCGTTGGTTAGAGGAGAGGAAGAGGAGAGGAAGAGCCAGTCCTTGGTTAGAGGAGAAGAAGAGCCAGTCCTTGGTTAGAGCCAGTCTTTGGTTAGAGGAGAGGAAGAGGAGAGGAAGAGCCAGTCCTTGGCTAGAGGAGAAGAAGAGCCAGTCCTTGGTTAGAGGAGAGGAAGAGCCAGTCGCTGGTTAGAGGAGAAGAAGAGCAAGTCCTTGGTTAGAGGAGAGGAAGGGCCAGTGTTTTGTTAGAGGAGAGGAAGGGCCAGTCCTTGGTTAGAGGAGAAGAAGAGCCAGTCCTTGGTTAGAGCCAGTCTTTGGTTAGAGGAGAGGAAGCGGAGAGGAAGAGCCAGTCCTTGGCTAGAGGAGAAGAAGAGCAAGTCCTTGGTTAGAGGAGAGGAAGAGCCAGTCGTTGGTTAGAGGAGAAGAAGAGACAGTCCTTGGTTAGAGGAGTGGAAGAGCCAGTCCTTTGTTAGAGGAGAGGAAGACCATGTCCTCGGTTAGAGGAGAAGAAGAGCCAGTCCTTGGTTAGAGGAGTGGAAGAGCCAGTCCTTGGTGAGAGGAGAAGTAG
Organism: Oncorhynchus masou masou; assembly: GCF_036934945.1. Lineage (NCBI taxonomy): Eukaryota > Metazoa > Chordata > Actinopteri > Salmoniformes > Salmonidae > Oncorhynchus > Oncorhynchus masou. Next base: position 167,591 of record NW_027001759.1, read on the forward strand.
AGCCAGTCCTTGGTTAGAGGGGTGGAAGAGCCAGTCCTTGGTTAGAGGAGAGGAAGAGCCTGTCCTCAGTAAGAGGAGAGGAAGAGTCAGTCCTTTGTTAGAGGAGCGGAAGAGCCAGTCCTCGGTTAGAGGAGAGGAAGGGCCAATCCTTGGTTAGAGGATAGGAAGAGCCAGTCCTTGGTTAGAGGAGAGGAAGAGCCAGTCCTTGGTTAGAGGAGCGGAAGAACCAGTCCTTGGTTAGAGGAGAGGAAGAGCCAGTCATTGGTTAGAGGAGCGAAAGAGCCAGTCCTCTGTTAGAGGAGAGGAAGAGCCAGTCCACAGTTAGAGGAGCGGAAGAGACCGTTCTTGGTTATAGGAGAAGAAGAGGAGCGGAAGAGCCAGTCCTCGGTTAGAGGAGAGGAAGAGCCAGTCCTTGGTTAGAGGAGAGGAAGAGCCAGTCCTCGGTTAGAGGAGAGGAAGGGCCAGTCCTCGGTTAGAGGAGAAGAAGAGGAGAAGAAGAGGCAGTCCTTGATTAGAGGAGAGGAAGAGAAGTCCTTGGTTAGAGGAGAGGAAGAGCCCGTCCTCAGTTAGAGGAGAGGAAGAGCCAGTCCTTGGTTAGAGGAGAGGAAGAGCCAGTCCTTGGTTAGAGTAGAGGAAGAGCCAGTCCTTGGTTAGAGGAGAGGAAGACACAGTCCTTGGTTAGAGGAGAGGAAGCGCCAGTCCTTGGTTAGAGGAAAAGAAGAGCCAGTCCTCGGTTAGAGGAGAGGAAGAGCCAGTCCTTGGTTATAGGAGAAGTAGAGCCAGTCCTTGGTTAGAGGAGAAGAAGAGCCAGTCCTCGGTTAGGGTAGAGGAAGAGCCAGTCCTTGGTTATAGGAGAGGAAGAGGAGAAGAAGAGGCAGTCCTCAGTTAGAGTAGAAGAAGAGCCAGTCCTCGGTTAGAGGAGAAGAAGAGCCAGTCCTTGGTTAGAGGAGAAGAAGAGCCAGTCCTTGGTTAGAAGAGAAGAAGCGCCATTCCTTGGTTAGAGGAGAGGAAGAGCCAGTCCTTGTTTAGAGGAGAAGAAGAGCCAGTCCTTGGTTAGAGGAGAAGAAGAGCCAGTCCTTGGTTAGAGGAGAGGAAGGGCCAGTCCTTGGTTAGAGCCAGTCTTTGGTTAGAGGAGAGGAAGAGGAGAGGAAGAGCCAGTCCTTGGCTAGAGGAGAAGAAGAGCCAGTCCTTGGTTAGAGGAGAGGAAGAGCCAGTCGTTGGTTAGAGGAGAAGAAGCGCCAGTCCTTGGTTAGAGGAGTGGAAGAGCCAGTCCTTTGTTAGAGGAGAGGAAGACCATGTCCTCGGTTAGAGGAGAAGAAGAGCCAGTCCTTGGTTAGAGGAGTGGAAGAGCCAGTCCTTGGTGAGAGGAGAAGTAGAGCCAGTCCTTGGTTAGAGGGGTGGAAGAGCCAGTCCTTGGTTAGAGGAGAGGAAGAGCCTGTCCTCAGTAAGAGGAGAGGAAGAGTCAGTCCTTTGTTAGAGGAGCGGAAGAGCCAGTCCTCGGTTAGAGGAGAGGAAGGGCCAATCCTTGGTTAGAGGATAGGAAGAGCCAGTCCTTGGTTAGAGGAGAGGAAGAGCCAGTCCTTGGTTAGAGGAGCGGAAGAACCAGTCCTTGGTTAGAGGAGAGGAAGAGCCAGTCATTGGTTAGAGGAGCGAAAGAGCCAGTCCTCTGTTAGAGGAGAGGAAGAGCCAGTCCACAGTTAGAGGAGCGGAAGAGACCGTTCTTGGTTATAGGAGAAGAAGAGGAGCCGAAGAGCCAGTCCTCGGTTAGAGGAGAGGAAGAGCCAGTCCTTGGTTAGAGGAGAGGAAGAGCCAGTCCTCGGTTAGAGGAGAGGAAGGGCCAGTCCTCGGTTAGAGGAGAAGAAGAGGAGAAGAAGAGGCAGTCCTTGATTAGAGGAGAGGAAGAGAAGTCCTTGGTTAGAGGAGAGGAAGAGCCCGTCCTCAGTTAGAGGAGAGGAAGAGCCAGTCCTTGGTTAGAGGAGAGGAAGAGCCAGTCCTTGGTTAGAGTAGAGGAAGAGCCAGTCCTGGGTTAGAGGAGAGGAAGAGCCAGTCCTTGGTTAGAGGAGAGGAAGACACAGTCCTTGGTTAGAGGAGAGGAAGCGCCAGTCCTTGGTTAGAGGAAAAGAAGAGCCAGTCCTCGGTTAGAGGAGAGGAAGAGCCAGTCCTTGGTCAGAGGAGAAGAAGAGCCAGTCCTTGGTTAGAAGAGAAGAAGAGCCATTCCTTGCTTAGAGGAGAGGAAGAGCCAGTCCTTGGTTATAGGAGAAGTAGAGCCAGTCCTTGGTTAGAGGAGAAGAAGAGCCAGTCCTCGGTTAGGGTAGAGGAAGAGCCAGTCCTTGGTTATAGGAGAGGAAGAGGAGAAGAAGAGGCAGTCCTCAGTTAGAGTAGAAGAAGAGCCAGTCCTCGGTTAGAGGAGAAGAAGAGCCAGTCCTTGGTTAGAGGAGAAGAAGAGCCAGTCCTTGGTTAGAATAGAAGAAGCGCCAGTCCTTGGTTAGAGGAGAGGAAGAGCCAGTCCTTGTTTAGAGGAGAAGAAGGGCCAGTCCTTGGTTAGAGGAGAAGAAGAGCCAGTCCTTGGTTAGAGGAGAGGAAGGGCCAGTCCTTGGTTAGAGGAGAGGAAGAGGAGAAGAAGATGCAGTTCTCAGTTAGAGGAGAAGAAGAGCCAGTCCTCGGTTAGAGGAGAAGAAGAACCTGTCCTTGGATAGAGGAGAGAAGAGCCAGTCCTTGGCTAGAGGAGAAGAAGAGCCAGTCCTTGGTTAGAGGAGAAGAAGAGCCAGTCCTCGGTTAGAGGAGAGGAAGAGCCAGTCCTTGGTTATAGGAGAGGAAGAGGAGAAGAAGAGGTAGTCCTCAGTTAGAGGAGAAGAAGGCCAGTCCTCGGTTAGAGGAGAAGAAGAGCCAGTCCTTGGTTAGAGGAGAAGAAGAGCCGGTCCTTGGTTAGAAGAGAAGAAGAGCCAGTCCTTGGTTAGAGGAGAGGAAGAGACAGTCCTTGGTTAGAGTAGAAGAAGAGCCAGTCCTTGGTTAGGGGAGAAGAAGAGCCAGTCCTTGGTTAGATGAGAGGAAGAGCCAGTCCTTGGTTAGAGGAGAGGAAGAGGAGAAGAAGAGGCAGTTCTCAGTTAGAGGAGAAGAAGAGCCAGTCCTCGGGTTAGAGGAGAGAAGAGCCAGTCCTTGGCTAGAGGAGAAGAAGAGCCAGTCCTCAGTTAGAAGAGAGGAAGAGCCAGTCCTTGGTTAGAGGAGAGGAAGAGGAGAAGAAGAGCCAGTCCTCAGTAAGAGGACAAGAAGAGCCAGTCCTCAGTTAGAGGAGAGGAAGAGCCTGTCCTCGGTTAGAGGAGAGGAAGAGTCAGTACTCGGTTAGAGGAAAAGAAGAGCCAGTCCTTGGTTAGAGGAGAAGAAGAGCCAGTCCTTGGTTAGAGGAGAGGAAGAGCCAGTCCTTGGTTAGAGGAGAGGAAGAGCCAGTCCTCGGTTAGAGGAGAGGAAGGGCCAGTCCTCGGTTAGAGGAGAGGAAGAGCCAGTCCTCAGTTAGAGGAGAGGAAGTGGGGGAAGAAATCAATTTTCATGGGTTAACACTGTAATGAAAGGGAACATCTGCTGGGACATGTAATCTTTGTAAGCTTATTATTATCATAATGCCACAATAAATTTGCCTCTGTCGTATTAATTTGCTCTACTTTTGTCAATTCTAATGTAGTTGTCTCTGTCGTATCTATTTGGGCAGATTACGGCGTGTGAAGAAACAATGGCTGAGGCCTGGTTGGGGCTTTGCTTCTGTAGTCATAGCATTTACCACCTCTGTCAGGACTTATGTGACAGGCCAATTTACACACCTATTAAGCCTATGACACACTTTTTGAAATAATCGTATTAGAGTTTTTTAGGTGAAAATGTGTCTGATTTTTGGACCGGGCGGAGAGGAAGTCCTTGATTCAGTATAAAAGACACCTTTCACTGTGCTGTAATAGAGGCCTTTCACTGTCCTGTAATAGAGGCCTTTCACTGTCCTGTAATAGAGGCCTTTCACTGTGCTGTAATAGAGGCCTTTCACTGTCCTGTAATAGAGGCCTTTCACTGTCCTGTAATAGAAGCCTTTCACTGTCCTGCAATAGAGGCCTTTCACTGTCCTGTAATAGAGGCCTTTCACTGTCCTGTAATAGAGGCCTTTCACTGTCCTGTAATAGAGGCCTTTCACTGTCCTGTAATAGAGGCCTTTCACTGTCCTGTAATAGAGGCCTTTCACTGTCCTGTAATAGAGGCCTTTCACTGTGCTGTAATAGAGGCCTTTCACTGTCCTGTAATAGAGGCCTTTCACTGTGCTGTAATAGAGGCCTTTCACTGTCCTGTAATAGAAGTCTTTCACTGTCCTGTAATAGAGGCCTTTCACTGTCCTGTAATAGAGGCCTTTCACTGTGGTGTAATAGAGGCCTTTCACTGTCCTGTAATAGAGGCCTTTCACTGTTCTGTAATAGAGGCCTTTCACTGTCCTGTAATAGAGGCCTTTCACTGTCCTGTAATAGAGGCCTTTCACTCTCCTGTAATAGAGGCCTTTCACTGTCCTGTAATAGAGGCCTTTCACTGTCCTGTAATAGAGGCCTTTCACTGTCCTGTAATAGAGGCCTTTCACTGTCCTGTAATAGAGGCCTTTTACTGTCCTGTAATAGAGGCCTTTCACTGTGCTGTAATAGAGGCCTTTCACTGTGCTGTAATAGAGGCCTTTCACTGTCCTGTAATAGAGGCCTTTCACTGTCCTGTAATAGAGGCCTTTCACTGTCCTGTAATAGAGGCCTTTCACTGTGCTGTAATAGAGGCCTTTCACTGTCCTGTAATAGAGCCCTTTCACTGTCCTGTAATAGAGGCCTTTCACTGTCCTGTAATAGAGGCCTTTCACTGTGGTGTAATAGAGGCCTTTCACTGTGCTGTAATAGAGGCCTTTCACTGTCCTGTAATAGAGGCCTTTCACTGTCCTGTAATAGAGGCCTTTCACTGTCCTGTAATAGAGGCCTTTCACTGTGCTGTAATAGAGGCCTTTCACTGTCCTGTAATAGAGCCCTTTCACTGTCCTGTAATAGAGGCCTTTCACTCTCCTGTAATAGAGGCCTTTCACTGTCCTGTAATAGAGGCCTTTCACTGTCCTGTGATAGAGGCCTCACACAGACATAACTTCTGATATCTCAGTCTCTTGCTGCCTCTCACCTCCTCGCTCAGCGCCAGGCAGCAGGTGGTGAAGAGGCCTGTCCAGACAGCAGGGGGTGAAGAAGAGGCCTGTCCAGGCAGCAGGGGGTGAAGAGGCCTGTCCAGGCAGCAGGTGGTGAAGAGGCCTGTCCAGGCAGCAGGTGGGGAAGAGGCCTGTCCAGGCATCAGGTGGTGAAGAGGCCTGTCCAGGCAGCAGGGGGTGAAGAGGCCTGTCCAGGCATCAGGTGGTGAAGAGGCCTGTCCAGGCAGCAGGGTGAGTAGACTGTATCTCTCATGGCTGGGGAGAGTGGACTGTATCTCCCATGGCTGGGGAGAGTGGACTGTATCTCCCATGGCTGGGGAAAGCAGGGTGAGTGGACTGTATCTCCCATGGCTGGGGAAAGCAGAGGAGAGTGGACTGTATCTCCCATGGCTGGGGAAAGCAGGGTGAGTGGACTGTATCTCCCATGGCAGGGGAAAGCAGAGGAGAGTGGACTGTATCTCCCATGGCTGGGGAAAGCAGAGGAGAGTGGACTGTATCTCCCATGGCTGGGGAAAGCAGAGGAGAGTGGACTGTATCTCCCATGGCTGGGGAAAGCAGAGGAGAGTGGACTGTATCTCCCATGGCTGGGGAAAGCAGAGGAGAGTGGACTGTATCTCCCATGGCAGGGGAAAGCAGAGGAGAGTGGACTGTATCTCCCATGGCTGGGGAAAGGAGAGGAGAGTGGACTGTATCTCCCATGGCTGGGGAAAGCAGAGGAGAGTGGACTGTATCTCCCATGGCTGGGGAAAGCAGAGGAGAGTGGACTGTATCTCTCATGGCTGGGGAAAGGAGAGGAGAGTGGACTGTATCTCCCATGGCTGGGGAAAGCAGAGGAGAGTGGACTGTATCTCTCATGGCTGGGGAAAGCAGAGGAGAGTAGACTGTATCTCCCATGGCTGGGGAAAGCAGAGGAGAGTGGACTGTATCTCCCATGGCAGAGGAGAGTGGACTGTATCTCCCATGGCTGGGGAAAGCAGAGGAGAGTGGACTGTATCTCCCATGGCTGGGGAAAGGAGAGGAGAGTGGACTGTATCTCCCATGGCTGGGGAAAGCAGGGGAGAGTGGACTGTATCTCCCATGGCTGGGGAAAGCAGGGGAGAGTGGACTGTATCTCCCATGGCTGGGGAAAGCAGAGGAGAGTGGACTGTATCTCCCATGGCAGGGGAAAGGAGAGGAGAGTGGACTGTATCTCCCATGGCAGGGGAAAGGAGAGGAGAGTGGACTGTATCTCCCATGGCTGGGGAAAGCAGAGGAGAGTGGACTGTATCTCCCATGGCTGGGGAAAGCAGAGGAGAGTGGACTGTATCTCCCATGGCTGGGGAAAGCAGGGGAGAGTGGACTGTATCTCCCATGGCTGGGGAAAGCAGAGGAGAGTGGACTGTATCTCTCATGGCTGGGGAAAGCAGGGGAGAGTGGACTGTATCTCCCATGGCTGGGGAAAGGAGAGGAGAGTGGACTGTATCTCCCATGGCAGGGGAAAGGAGAGGAGAGTGGACTGTATCTCCCATGGCTGGGGAAAGCAGAGGAGAGTGGACTGTATCTCCCATGGCTGGGGAAAGCAGGGGAGAGTGGACTGTATCTCCCATGGCTGGGGAAAGCAGAGGAGAGTGGACTGTATCTCCCATGGCTGGGGAAAGGAGAGGAGAGTGGACTGTATCTCCCATGGCTGGGGAAAGCAGAGGAGAGTGGACTGTATCTCCCATGGCTGGGGAGAGTGGACTGTATCTCCCATGGCTGGGGAGAGTGGACTGTATCTCCCATGGCTGGGGAAAGCAGAGGAGAGTGGACTGTATCTCCCATGGCTGGGGAAAGCAGAGGAGAGTGGACTGTATCTCTCATGGCTGGGGAAAGCAGAGGAGAGTGGACTGTTTCTCCCATGGCTGGGGAAAGCAGGGGAGAGTGGACTGTATCTCCCATGGCTGGGGAAAGCAGAGGAGAGTGGACTGTATCTCCCATGGCTGGGGAGAGTGGACTGTATCTCCCATGGCTGGGGAAAGCAGAGGAGAGTGGACTGTATCTCCCATGGCTGGGGAAAGCAGAGGAGAGTGGACTGTATCTCCCATGGCTGGGGAGAGTGGACTGTATCTCCCATGGCTGGGGAGAGTGGACTGTATCTCCCATGGCTGGGGAGAGTGGACTGTATCTCCCATGGCTGGGGAAAGCAGGGGAGAGTGGACTGTATCTCCCATGGCTGGGGAAAGCAGGGGAGAGTGGACTGTATCTCCCATGGCTGGGGAAAGGAGAGGAGAGTGGACTGTATCTCCCATGGCTGGGGAGAGTGGACTGTATCTCCCATGGCTGGGGAAAGGAGAGGAGAGTGGACTGTATCTCCCATGGCAGGGGAAAGGAGAGGAGAGTGGACTGTATCTCCCATGGCTGGGGAAAGGAGAGGAGAGTGGACTGTATCTCCCATGGCTGGGGAAAGGAGAGGAGAGTGGACTGTATCTCCCATGGCTGGGGAAAGGAGAGGAGAGTGGACTGTATCTCCCATGGCTGGGGAAAGCAGAGGAGAGTGGACTGTATCTCCCATGGCTGGGGAAAGCAGGGAGAGTGGACTGTATCTCCCATGGCTGGGGAAAGCAGGGGAGAGTAGACTGTTTCTCCCATGGCTGGGGAGAGTGGACTGTATCTACCATGGCTGGGGAAAGCAGGGGAGAGTGGACTGTATCTCCCATGGCTGGGGAAAGCAGAGGAGAGTAGACTGTATCTCCCATGGCTGGGGAAAGGAGAGGAGAGTGGACTGTATCTCCCATGGCTGGGGAAAGGAGAGGAGAGTGGACTGTATCTCCCATGGCTGGGGAAAGCAGGGGAGAGTAGACTGTTTCTCCCATGGCTGGGGAGAGTGGACTGTATCTCCCATGGCTGGGGAAAGTAGAGGAGAGTGGACTGTATCTCCCATGGCTGGGGAAAGCAGAGGAGAGTAGACTGTATCTCCCATGGCTGGGGAAAGCAGAGGAGAGTAGACTGTATCTCTCATGGCTGGGGAAAGCAGAGGAGAGTAGACTGTATCTCCCATGGCTGGGGAAAGGAGAGGAGAGTGGACTGTATCTCCCATGGCTGGGGAAAGCAGAGGAGAGTAGACTGTATCTCCCATGGCTGGGGAAAGGAGAGGAGAGTGGACTGTATCTCCCATGGCTGGGGAAAGCAGGGGAGAGTAGACTGTATCTCCCATGGCTGGGGAAAGGAGAGGAGAGTGGACTGTATCTCTCATGGCAGGGGAAAGCAGAGGAGAGTGGACTGTTTCTCCCATGGCTGGGGAAAGCAGAGGAGAGTGGACTGTATCTCCCATGGCTGGGGAAAGCAGAGGAGAGTGGACTGTATCTCCCATGGCTGGGGAAAGCAGAGGAGAGTGGACTGTATCTCCCATGGCTGGGGAGAGTGGACTGTATCTCTCATGGCTGGGGAGAGTGGACTGTATCTCTCATGGCTGGGGAGAGTGGACTGTATCTCTCATGGCAGGGGAAAGCAGAGGAGAGTGGACTGTTTCTCCCATGGCTGGGGAAAGCAGAGGAGAGTGGACTGTATCTCCCATGGCTGGGGAAAGCAGAGGAGAGTGGACTGTATCTCCCATGGCTGGGGAAAGCAGAGGAGAGTGGACTGTATCTCCCATGGCTGGGGAGAGTGGACTGTATCTCTCATGGCTGGGGAGAGTGGACTGTATCTCTCATGGCTGGGGAGAGTGGACTGTATCTCTCATGGCAGGGGAAAGCAGAGGAGAGTGGACTGTATCTCCCATGGCTGGGGAAAGCAGGGGAGAGTAGACTGTATCTCCCATGGCAGGGGAGAGTGGACTGTATCTCCCATGGCTGGGGAAAGCAGGGGAGAGTGGACTGTATCTCCCATGGCTGGGGAAAGCAGAGGAGAGTGGACTGTATCTCCCATGGCTGGGGAAAGCAGGGGAGAGTGGACTGTATCTCTCATGGCTGGGGAAAGCAGGGGAGAGTAGACTGTATCTCCCATGGCTGGGGAAAGCAGAGGAGAGTGGACTGTATCTCTCATGGCTGGGGAAAGCAGGGGAGAGTGGACTGTATCTCCCATGGCTGGTGAAAGGAGAGGAGAGTGGACTGTATCTCTCATGGCAGAGGAGAGTGGACTGTATCTCCCATGGCTGGGGAAAGCAGGGGAGAGTGGACTGTATCTCCCATGGCTGGGGAAAGGAGAGGAGAGTGGACTGTATCTCCCATGGCAGGGGAAAGCAGAGGAGAGTGGACTGTATCTCCCATGGCTGGGGAAAGGAGAGGAGAGTGGACTGTATCTCCCATGGCTGGGGAAAGGAGAGGAGAGTGGACTGTATCTCCCATGGCAGGGGAAAGCAGAGGAGAGTGGACTGTTTCTCCCATGGCTGGGGAAAGCAGAGGAGAGTGGACTGTATCTCCCATGGCAGGGGAAAGGAGAGGAGAGTGGACTGTATCTCCCATGGCTGGGGAAAGCAGGGTGAGTGGACTGTATCTCCCATGGCTGGGGAAAGCAGGGGAGAGTGGACTGTTTCTCCCATGGCTGGGGAAAGCAGAGGAGAGTGGACTGTTTCTCCCATGGCTGGGGAAAGCAGAGGAGAGTGGACTGTATCTCCCATGGCTGGGGAAAGCAGGGTGAGTGGACTGTATCTCCCATGGCTGGGGAAAGCAGGGGAGAGTGGACTGTTTCTCCCATGGCTGGGGAAAGCAGGGGAGAGTGGACTGTATCTCCCATGGTTGGGGAGAGTGGACTGTATCTCCCATGGCTGGGGAAAGCAGGGAGAGTGGACTGTATCTCCCATGGCTGGGGAGAGTGGACTGTATCTCCCATGGCTGGGGAAAGCAGAGGAGAGTGGACTGTATCTCCCATGGCTGGGGAAAGCAGAGGAGAGTGGACTGTATCTCCCATGGCTGGGGAAAGCAGGGGAGAGTGGACTGTATCTCCCATTGCTGGGGAAAGGAGAGGAGAGTGGACTGTATCTCCCATGGCTGGGGAAAGCAGGGTGAGTGGACTGTATCTCCCATGGCTGGGGAAAGGAGAGGAGAGTGGACTGTATCTCCCATGGAAGGAGAGTGGACTGTATCTCTCATGGCTGGGGAGAGTGGACTGTATCTCTCATGGCTGGGGAGAGTGGACTGTATCTCTCATGGCTGGGGAAAGCAGGGGAGAGTGGACTGTATCTCCCATGGCTGGGGAGAGTGGACTGTATCTCTCATGGCTGGGGAAAGCAGGGGAGAGTGGACTGTATCTCTCATGGCTGGGGAAAGCAGGGGAGAGTGGACTGTATCTCCCATGGCTGGGGAGAGTGGACTGTATCTCCCATGGCTGGGGAAAGCAGGGTGAGTGGACTGTATCTCCCATGGCAGGGGAGAGTGGACTGTATCTCCCATGGCTGGGGAAAGGAGAGGAGAGTGGACTGTATCTCCCATGGCTGGGGAAAGCAGGGGAGAGTGGACTGTTTCTCCCATGGCTGGGGAAAGGAGAGGAGAGTGGACTGTATCTCCCATGGCTGGGGAAAGGAGAGGAGAGTGGACTGTATCTCCCATGGCAGGGGAAAGCAGAGGAGAGTGGACTGTATCTCCCATGGCTGGGGAAAGGAGAGGAGAGTGGACTGTATCTCCCATGGCTGGGGAAAGGAGAGGAGAGTGGACTGTATCTCCCATGGCTGGGGAAAGCAGAGGAGAGTGGACTGTATCTCCCATGGCTGGGGAAAGCAGAGGAGAGTGGACTGTATCTCCCATGGCTGGGGAAAGCAGAGTAGAGTGGACTGTCCGGGGGTGTCCTCGGGTGGGGCCACAGTGTCTCCTGACCCCTCCTGTCTCAGCCTTCAGTATTTATGCTGCAGTAGTTTATGTGTCGGGGGGCTGGGGTCAGTTTGTTATATCTGGAGTACTTCTCCTGTCCAATTCGGTGTCCTGTGTGAATCTAAGTGTGCGTTCTCTAATTCTCTCCTTCTCTCTCTCGGAGGACCTGAGCCCTAGGACCATGCCCCAGGACTACCTGACATGATGACTCCTTGCTGTCCCCAGTCCACCTGGCCGTGCTGCTGCTCCAGTTTCAACTGAACCGCGGCCCTAGGACCATGCCCCAGGACTACTTGACATGATGACTCCTTGCTGTCCCCAGTCCACCTGGCCGTGCTGCTGCTCCAGTTTCAACTGTTCTGCCTTATTATTATTCGACCATGCTGGTCATTTATGAACATTTGAACATCTTGGCCATGTTCTGTTATAATCTCTACCCGGCACAGCCAGAAGAGGACTGGCCACCCCACATAGCCTGGTTCCTCTCTAGGTTTCTTCCTAGGTTTTGGCTTTTCTAGGGAGTTTTTCCTAGCCACCGTGCTTCTACACCTGCATTGCTTGCTGTTTGGGGTTTTAGGCTGGGTTTCTGTACAGCACTTTGAGATATCAGCTGATGTACGAAGGGCTATATAAATAAATTTGATTTGATTTGATTTGATTTGATTTGATTTGATATCTCCCATGGCAGGGGAAAGCAGAGGAGAGTGGACTGTATCTCCCATGGCTGGGGAAAGCAGAGGAGAGTGGACTGTATCTCTCATGGCTGGGGAAAGGAGAGGAGAGTGGACTGTATCTCCCATGGCTGGGGAAAGCAGAGGAGAGTGGACTGTATCTCTCATGGCTGGGGAAAGGAGAGGAGAGTGGACTGTATCTCCCATGGCTGGGGAAAGCAGGGTGAGTGGACTGTATCTCCCATGGCTGGGGAAAGCAGAGGAGAGTGGACTGTATCTCCCATGGCTGGGGAAAGCAGGGGAGAGTGGACTGTATCTCCCATGGCTGGGGAAAGCAGGGGATAGTGGACTGTATCTCCCATGGCTGGGGAAAGCAGAGGAGAGTGGACTGTATCTCCCATGGCTGGGGAAAGCAGAGGAGAGTGGACTGTTTCTCCCATGGCTGGGGAAAGCAGGGGAGAGTGGACTGTATCTCCCATGGCTGGGGAAAGCAGAGGAGAGTGGACTGTATCTCCCATGGCTGGGGAAAGCAGAGGAGAGTGGACTGTTTCTCCCATGGCTGGGGAAAGCAGGGGAGAGTGGACTGTATCTCCCATGGCTGGGGAAAGCAGGGGAGAGTAGACTGTATCTCCCATGGCTGGGGAGAGTGGACTGTATCTCCCATGGCTGGGGAAAGCAGAGGAGAGTGGACTGTATCTCCCATGGCTGGGGAGAGTGGACTGTATCTCCCATGGCTGGGGAAAGCAGAGGAGAGTGGACTGTATCTCCCATGGCTGGGGAGAGTGGACTGTATCTCCCATGGCTGGGGAAAGCAGGGGAGAGTGGACTGTATCTCCCATGGCTGGGGAAAGCAGGGGAGAGTGGACTGTATCTCCCATGGCTGGGGAAAGGAGAGGAGAGTGGACTGTATCTCCCATGGCAGGGGAAAGGAGAGGAGAGTGGACTGTATCTCCCATGGCTGGGGAAAGGAGAGGAGAGTGGACTGTATCTCCCATGGCTGGGGAAAGGAGAGGAGAGTGGACTGTATCTCCCATGGCAGGGGAAAGGAGAGGAGAGTGGACTGTATCTCCCATGGCTGGGGAAAGCAGAGGAGAGTGGACTGTATCTCCCATGGCTGGGGAAAGCAGGGGAGAGTGGACTGTATCTCCCATGGCTGGGGAAAGCAGGGGAGAGTAGACTGTTTCTCCCATGGCTGGGGAGAGTGGACTGTATCTACCATGGCTGGGGAAAGCAGGGGAGAGTGGACTGTATCTCCCATGGCTGGGGAAAGCAGAGGAGAGTAGACTGTATCTCCCATGGCTGGGGAGAGTGGACTGTATCTCCCATGGCAGAGGAGAGTGGACTGTATCTCCCATGGCTGGGGAAAGGAGAGGAGAGTGGACTGTATCTCCCATGGCTGGGGAAAGGAGAGGAGAGTGGACTGTATCTCCCATGGCTGGGGAAAGGAGAGGAGAGTGGACTGTATCTCCCATGGCTGGGGAAAGCAGGGGAGAGTAGACTGTTTCTCCCATGGCTGGGGAGAGTGGACTGTATCTCCCATGGCTGGGGAAAGTAGAGGAGAGTGGACTGTATCTCCCATGGCTGGGGAAAGCAGAGGAGAGTAGACTGTATCTCTCATGGCTGGGGAAAGCAGAGGAGAGTAGACTGTATCTCCCATGGCTGGGGAAAGGAGAGGAGAGTGGACTGTATCTCCCATGGCTGGGGAAAGCAGAGGAGAGTGGACTGTATCTCCCATGGCTGGGGAAAGGAGAGGAGAGTGGACTGTATCTCCCATGGCTGGGGAAAGCAGGGTGAGTGGACTGTATCTCCCATGGCTGGGGAAAGCAGGGGAGAGTAGACTGTATCTCCCATGGCTGGGGAAAGGAGAGGAGAGTGGACTGTATCTCCCATGGCTGGGGAAAGCAGGGGAGAGTGGACTGTATCTCCCATGGCTGGGGAAAGCAGGGGAGAGTGGACTGTATCTCTCCTGGCTGGGGAGAGTGGACTGTATCTCTCATGGCAGGGGAAAGCAGAGGAGAGTGGACTGTTTCTCCCATGGCTGGGGAAAGCAGAGGAGAGTGGACTGTATCTCCCATGGCTGGGGAAAGCAGGGGAGAGTGGACTGTATCTCTCATGGCTGGGGAGAGTGGACTGTATCTCTCATGGCAGGGGAAAGCAGAGGAGAGTGGACTGTATCTCCCATGGCTGGGGAAAGCAGGGGAGAGTAGACTGTATCTCCCATGGCAGGGGAGAGTGGACTGTATCTCCCATGGCTGGGGAAAGCAGGGGAGAGTGGACTGTATCTCCCATGGCTGGGGAAAGCAGAGGAGAGTGGACTGTATCTCCCATGGCTGGGGAAAGCAGGGGAGAGTAGACTGTATCTCCCATGGCTGGGGAAAGCAGAGGAGAGTGGACTGTATCTCTCATGGCTGGGGAAAGCAGGGGAGAGTGGACTGTATCTCCCATGGCTGGTGAAAGGAGAGGAGAGTGGACTGTATCTCTCATGGCAGAGGAGAGTGGACTGTATCTCCCATGGCTGGGGAAAGCAGGGGAGAGTGGACTGTATCTCCCATGGCTGGGGAAAGCAGAGGAGAGTGGACTGTATCTCCCATGGCTGGGGAAAGGAGAGGAGAGTGGACTGTATCTCCCATGGCAGGGGAAAGCAGAGGAGAGTGGACTGTATCTCCCATGGCAGGGGAAAGCAGAGGAGAGTGGACTGTATCTCCCATGGCTGGGGAAAGGAGAGGAGAGTGGACTGTATCTCCAATGGCTGGGGAAAGCAGAGGAGAGTGGACTGTATCTCCCATGGCTGGGGAAAGGAGAGGAGAGTGGACTGTATCTCCCATGGCAGGGGAAAGCAGAGGAGAGTGGACTGTATCTCCCATGGCTGGGGAAAGGAGAGGAGAGTGGACTGTATCTCCCATGGCAGGGGAAAGCAGAGGAGAGTGGACTGTATCTCCCATGGCTGGGGAAAGGAGAGGAGAGTGGACTGTATCTCTCATGGCAGGGGAAAGCAGGGGAGAATAGACTGTATCTCCCATGGCTGGGGAAAGGAGAGGAGAGTGGACTGTATCTCCCATGGCAGGGGAAAGCAGAGGAGAGTGGACTGTATCTCCCATGGCTGGGGAAAGGAGAGGAGAGTGGACTGTATCTCCCATGGCTGGGGAAAGGAGAGGAGAGTGGACTGTATCTCCCATGGCAGGGGAAAGCAGAGGAGAGTGGACTGTTTCTCCCATGGCTGGGGAAAGCAGAGGAGAGTGGACTGTATCTCCCATGGCAGGGGAAAGGAGAGGAGAGTGGACTGTATCTCCCATGGCTGGGGAAAGCAGGGTGAGTGGACTGTATCTCCCATGGCTGGGGAAAGCAGGGTGAGTGGACTGTATCTCCCATGGCTGGGGAAAGCAGGGGAGAGTGGACTGTTTCTCCCATGGCTGGGGAAAGCAGGGGAGAGTGGACTGTATCTCCCATGGTTGGGGAGAGTGGACTGTATCTCCCATGGCTGGGGAAAGCAGAGGAGAGTGGACTGTATCTCCCATGGCTGGGGAAAGCAGAGGAGAGTGGACTGTATCTCCCATGGCTGGGGAAAGCAGAGGAGAGTGGACTGTTTCTCCCATGGCTGGGGAAAGCAGAGGAGAGTGGACTGTATCTCCCATGGCTGGGGAAAGCAGGGGAGAGTGGACTGTATCTCTCATGGCTGGGGAGAGTGGACTGTATCTCTCATGGCAGGGGAAAGCAGAGGAGAGTGGACTGTTTCTCCCATGGCTGGGGAAAGCAGAGGAGAGTGGACTGTATCTCCCATGGCTGGGGAAAGCAGGGGAGAGTGGACTGTATCTCCCATGGCTGGGGAAAGCAGAGGAGAGTGGACTGTATCTCTCATGGCTGGGGAGAGTGGACTGTATCTCTCATGGCTGGGGAGAGTGGACTGTATCTCTCATGGCAGGGGAAAGCAGAGGAGAGTGGACTGTATCTCCCATGGCTGGGGAAAGCAGGGGAGAGTGGACTGTATCTCCCATGGCTGGGGAAAGGAGAGGAGAGTGGACTGTATCTCCCATGGCTGGGGAAAGCAGGGTGAGTGGACTGTATCTCCCATGGCTGGGGAAAGGAGAGGAGAGTGGACTGTATCTCCCATGGAAGGAGAGTGGACTGTATCTCTCATGGCTGGGGAGAGTGGACTGTATCTCTCATGGCTGGGGAGAGTGGACTGTATCTCTCATGGCTGGGGAAAGCAGGGGAGAGTGGACTGTATCTCCCATGGCTGGGGAGAGTGGACTGTATCTCTCATGGCTGGGGAAAGCAGGGGAGATTGGACTGTATCTCTCATGGCTGGGGAAAGCAGGGGAGAGTGGACTGTATCTCCCATGGCTGGGGAGAGTGGACTGTATCTCCCATGGCTGGGGAAAGCAGGGTGAGTGGACTGTATCTCCCATGGCTGGGGAAAGCAGGGGAGAGTGGACTGTATCTCTCATGGCTGGGGAGAGTGGACTGTATCTCCCATGGCTGGGGAAAGCAGAGGAGAGTGGACTGTATCTCCCATGGCTGGGGAAAGGAGAGGAGAGTGGACTGTATCTCCCATGGCTGGGGAAAGCAGGGTGAGTGGACTGTATCTCCCATGGCTGGGGAAAGCAGGGGAGAGTGGACTGTTTCTCCCATGGCTGGGGAAAGCAGAGGAGAGTAGACTGTATCTCCCATGGCTGGGGAAAGGAGAGGAGAGTGGACTGTATCTCCCATGGCTGGGGAAAGCAGAGGAGAGTGGACTGTATCTCCCATGGCTGGGGAAAGGAGAGGAGAGTGGACTGTATCTCCCATGGCTGGGGAATGCAGGGTGAGTGGACTGTATCTCCCATGGCTGGGGAAAGCAGGGGAGAGTGGACTGTTTCTCCCATGGCTGGGGAAAGCAGAGGAGAGTAGACTGTATCTCCCATGGCTGGGGAAAGCAGAGGAGAGTGGACTGTATCTCCCATGGCTGGGGAAAGGAGAGGAGAGTGGACTGTATCTCCCATGGCAGGGGAAAGGAGAGGAGAGTGGACTGTATCTCCCATGGCAGGGGAAAGGAGAGGAGAGTGGACTGTATCTCTCATGGCAGGGGAAAGCAGGGGAGAGTGGACTGTATCTCCCATGGCTGGGGAAAGGAGAGGAGAGTGGACTGTATCTCTCATGGCAGGGGAAAGCAGGGGAGAGTAGACTGTATCTCCCATGGCTGGGGAAAGGAGAGGAGAGTGGACTGTATCTCCCATGGCTGGGGAAAGCAGAGGAGAGTGGACTGTTTCTCACATGGCTGGGGAAAGCAGGGTGAGTGGACTGTATCTCCCATGGCTGGGGAAAGCAGGGGAGAGTGGACTGTTTCTCCCATGGCTGGGGAAAGCAGAGGAGAGTGGACTGTTTCTCCCATGGCTGGGGAAAGCAGAGGAGAGTGGACTGTATCTCTCATGGCTGGGGAGAGTGGACTGTATCTCCCATGGCTGGGGAAAGGAGAGGAGAGTGGACTGTATCTCCCATGGCTGGGGAAAGCAGAGGAGAGTGGACTGTTTCTCCCATGGCTGGGGAAAGCAGGGGAGAGTGGACTGTATCTCTCATGGCTGGGGAGAGTGGACTGTATCTCTCATGGCAGGGGAAAGCAGAGGAGAGTGGACTGTTTCTCCCATGGCTGGGGAAAGCAGAGGAGAGTGGACTGTATCTCCCATGGCAGGGGAAAGGAGAGGAGAGTGGACTGTTTCTCCCATGGCTGGGGAAAGCAGGGGAGAGTGGACTGTATCTCTCATGGCTGGGGAGAGTGGACTGTATCTCTCATGGCAGGGGAAAGCAGAGGAGAGTGGACTGTATCTCCCATGGCTGGGGAAAGCAGGGTGAGTGGACTGTATCTCCCATGGCTGGGGAAAGGAGAGGAGAGTGGACTGTATCTCCCATGGAAGGAGAGTGGACTGTATCTCTCATGGCTGGGGAGAGTGGACTGTATCTCTCATGGCTGGGGAAAGCAGGGGAGAGTGGACTGTATCTCCCATGGCTGGGGAGAGTGGACTGTATCTCTCATGGCTGGGGAAAGCAGGGGAGAGTGGACTGTATCTCTCATGGCTGGGGAAAGCAGAGGAGAGTGGACTGTATCTCCCATGGCTGGGGAGAGTGGACTGTATCTCCCATGGCTGGGGAAAGCAGGGGAGAGTGGACTGTATCTCCCATGGCTGGGGAAAGCAGGGTGAGTGGACTGTATCTCCCATGGCAGGGGAGAGTGGACTGTATCTCTCATGGCTGGGGAAAGCAGAGGAGAGTGGACTGTATCTCCCATGGCTGGGGAAAGCAGAGGAGAGTGGACTGTATCTCCCATGGCAGGGGAAAGGAGAGGAGAGTGGACTGTATCTCCCATGGCTGGGGAAAGCAGGGTGAGTGGACTGTATCTCCCATGGCTGGGGAAAGCAGAGGAGAGTGGACTGTATCTCTCATGGCTGGGGAAAGCAGAGGAGAGTGGACTGTATCTCTCATGGCTGGGGAAAGCAGAGGAGAGTGGACTGTATCTCCCATGGCTGGGGAAAGCAGAGGAGAGTGGACTGTATCTATCATGGCTGGGGAAAGGAGAGGAGAGTGGACTGTATCTCCCATGGCTGGGGAAAGGAGAGGAGAGTGGACTGTATCTCCCATAGCTGGGGAAAGCAGAGGAGAGTGGACTGTATCTCCATGGCTGGGGAAAGCAGAGGAGAGTGGACTGTATCTCCCATGGCTGGGGAGAGTGGACTGTATCTCTCATGGCTGGGGAGAGTAGACTGTATCTCCCATGGCTGGGGAAAGCAGGGTGAGTGGACTGTATCTCCCATGGCTGGGGAAAGCAGAGGAGAGTGGACTGTATCTCTCATGGCTGGGGAAAGCAGAGGAGAGTGGACTGTATCTCTCATGGCTGGGGAAAGCAGGGGAGAGTAGACTGTATCTCCCATGGCTTGGGAAAGGAGAGGAGAGTGGACTGTATCTCCCATGACTGGGGAAAGCAGGGTGAGTGGACTGTATCTCCCATGGCTGGGGAAAGCAGGGGAGAGTAGACTGTATCTCCCATGGCTGGGGAAAGGAGAGGAGAGTGGACTGTATCTCCCATGGCTGGGGAAAGCAGGGGAGAGTGGACTGTATCTCCCATGGCTGGGGAAAGCAGGGGAGAGTGGACTGTATCTCCCATGGCTGGGGAAAGCAGGGTGAGTGGACTGTATCTCCCATGGCTGGGGAAAGCAGGGGAGAGTGGACTGTATCTCCCATGGCTGGGGAAAGCAGAGGAGTGTGGACTGTATCTCCCATGGCTGGGGAAAGCAGGGGAGAGTGGACTGTATCTCCTATGGCTGGGGAAAGCAGGGTGAGTGGACTGTATCTCCCATGGCTGGGGAAAGCAGGGGAGAGTGGACTGTATCTCCCATGGCTGGGGAAAGCAGGGGAGAGTGGACTGTATCTCCCATGGCTGGGGAAAGCAGGGTGAGTGGACTGTATCTCCCATGGCTGGGGAAAGCAGGGGAGAGTGGACTGTATCTCCCATGGCTGGGGAAAGCAGAGGAGAGTGGACTGTATCTCCCATGGCTGGGGAAAGCAGGGGAGAGTGGACTGTATCTCCCATGGCTGGGGAAAGCAGGGGAGAGTGGACTGTATCTCCCATGGCAGAGGAGAGTAGACTGTATCTCCCATGGCTGGGGAGAGTGGACTGTATCTCCCATGGCTGGGGAAAGCAGAGGAGAGTGGACTGTATCTCCCATGGCAGGGGAAAGCAGGGAGAGTGGACTGTATCTCTCATGGCTGGGGAAAGCAGGGGAGAGTGGACTGTATCTCCCATGGCTGGGGAAAGGAGAGGAGAGTGGACTGTATCTCCCATGGCTGGTGAAAGGAGAGGAGAGTGGACTGTATCTCCCATGGCTGGGGAAAGCAGAGGAGAGTGGACTGTATCTCCCATGGCTGGGGAAAGCAGGGGAGAGTGGACTGTATCTCCCATGGCTGGGGAAAGGAGAGGAGAGTGGACTGTATCTCCCATGGCTGGGGAAAGCAGGGTGAGTGGACTGTATCTCCCATGGCTGGGGAAAGCAGGGTGAGTGGACTGTATCTCCCATGGCTGGGGAAAGGAGAGGAGAGTGGACTGTATCTCCCATGGCTGGGGAAAGGAGAGGAGAGTGGACTGTATCTCCCATGGCTGGGGAAAGCAGGGGAGAGTGGACTGTATCTCCCATGGCTGGGGAAAGCAGGGAGAGTGGACTGTATCTCCCATGGCTGGGGAGAGTTGACTGTATCTCCCATGGCAGGGGAAAGCAGAGGAGAGTGGACTGTATCTCCCATGGCAGGGGAAAGCAGGGAGAGTGGACTGTATCTCCCATGGCTGGGGAAAGCAGAGGAGAGTGGACTGTATCTCCCATGGCTGGGGAAAGCAGAGGAGAGTGGACTGTATCTCCCATGGCTGGGGAAAGCAGGGGAGAGTAGACTGTATCTCCCATGGCTGGGGAAAGCAGAGGAGAGTGGACTGTATCTCCCATGGCTGGGGAAAGCAGAGGAGAGTGGACTGTATCTCCCATGGCTGGGGAAAGCAGGGGAGAGTGGACTGTATCTCCTAGCTGTCCGTTACATTAGTGGTCACTTCTCCCCCTTTCCCCAGCCAGTATCAAATAGTGGTGGTTTTATCCAACATTACCCCTTACAGGATAGAGACATTCATTCTTACATTTGTCTATTAATTCATTCCCTCATCTTCATTCTTGCTGTTGTGAATATAAAACATCTACGTTAGACGATCTCGTAGGAGGGTCCTTTATTCTAGAATAACAGCAAGCTGTTTTGTGAGTGCTACAGGGCGTTATTGTCATTTAGTTCAGGTACCTTTGAATTCTTGGGTACAGGAACAATGGTGGCCATCTTGATGCATGTGGGGACAGCAGACTGGGATAGGGAGAGATTGAATATGTCTGTAAATACACCAGCCAGCTGGCTCTGAGGACGCGGGTCGGCAGCCTTGAAAGGGTTAACACGTTTAAATGTCTTACTCACATCGGCCATGGAGAAGGAGACCCCATAGTCCTTGGTAGCGTGCCGCGTTGGTGCACTGTATTGTCCTCAAAACGGCAAATATGGTGTTTAGTTTGTCTGGTAGCAAGACGTCGGTGTCCGTGACGTGGCTGGTTTTCTTTTCGTTGTCCGTGATTGTCATTAGACCCTGTCACATGTGTCTTGTGTCTGAGCCGTTGAATTGCAACTCCACTTTGTCTCTATACTGACAATTCACTTGTTTGATTGCCTTGCGGAGGGAATAACTGTTTATATTCAGACATATTCCCAGTCACCTTTCCATGAATAAAAGTGGTGGTTCGCGCTTTCAGTTTTGTGCGAATGCCACCAACTATCCACGTTTTCTGGTTCCGGTAGGTTTTAATAGTCACAGCGGGTACAACATCTCCTACACACTTCCTTATAAACTCACTCACCGAATCAACGTATACATCGATATTATTCTCTGAGGCTTTCCAGAACATATCCTAGTCTGATTGATCAAAATAATCTTGAAGCTTGGATTCTGATTGGTCAGACCAGCGTTGAATAGTCCTTATCACGACGACTACGTTCTGTTTGAATTTCTGCCTATAGTAAGGGAGGAGCAAAATGGAGTCGTGGTCAGAAAGGAGGGCGGAGGAGGGCCTTGTATGCATCGCGGAAGTTAGAGTAGCAGTGAGCCAGCGTTTTGCCAGCACGAGTACTACAGTAAATATGCTGATAGAGTTTAGGTAGTCTTGTTATCAAATTTGCTTTGATAAAATCCCCAGCAACAATACATGCAGCATGAAGATATATGGTTTCCAGTTTGCATAATGTCCAGATTAATTTCCTTGAGGGTCATTGGTCATTGTGTGTATTAACTTGAGGGGGAGGGTATGCATGGCTGTTACAGTAACCGATGAGAATTCTCTTGGGAGATAATAATGGCGGCATTTGATTGTGAGGAATTCTACGTAAGGTGAACAAAAAGACTTGAGTTCCTGTATGTTGTTACAATTACACCGTGAGTCGTAAATCATGAAACATACACCCTCTCCTTCACGGAGAGATTTTTATTTCTGTCGGCCCAACATACAAAGAATCTCGGTGGCTGTATCGACTCCAACAGGATATCCCGAAAGAGTCATGTTTCCGTGAAACAAAGAATGTTACAATCCCTGATGTCTCTCTGGAAAACAACTCTTGTCCTAATTTCGTTAACCTTGTTATTTAGAGACTGGACATTAGTGAGTAATATACTCGTAAGCTGTGGGTGGTGTGCGCTTCTACCAAGTCTGACCATAAGGCCATTTTGTCTTCCTCTTCTGCGGCGACGTTGTTTTGGGCCTCTGGAATCAGTTCAAATGCCTTGGGTGGTTCGGACAAAGGATGTATGTAAAAACAAGATTTTTGTGGCTAACAATGTAAGAAATAATACTAAAAAACTGCAAAGGTTTTCTAAGGACTAGAAGCAAGGCTGCCCTTCCTGTCAGCGCCATCTTGCAATTGATTTTATTTTCTAATTAATATATAATAAAAAGGGGCCTGGCCTAAATCATGAAAAACAGACACAGACCATTAATCCTCCTCCACTAAACTTTAAAGATGGCACTACTGTACACATTCGGGCAGGTAGTGTTCTCCTGGCACCCAGATTTGTCCGTCGGACTACAAAATGGTGAAGGGTGATTCATTACTCCATAGAACACGTTTCCACCGCTCCAGAGTTCAATGGTGGCAAGTTTTTACACCACTCCAGCCGACGCTTGGCATTGCACATGGAGATCTTAGGTTTGTGTGCGACTGCGCGGCCACGGAAACCCATTTCATGAAGCTCCCGATGAACAGTTATTGTGCTGACGTTACTTCCAGAGGCTGTTTGGAACAAGGTACAAGGTAGTGAGTGTTTCAACTGAGGTCAGATGATTTTTACGTGCCTCAGCACTCAGCGTTCCCGTTCTTTGAGTTTGTGTGGCCTACAACGTCACGGCTGAGCCGTTGTTGATCATAGACTTTTCCACTTCACAATAGCAGCACTTACAGTTGACCGAGGCAGCTCGAGCTGACTTGCTGGAAAGGGGGCATCCTATGACAGTGCCACTTTGAAAGTCACTGAGCTCTTCAGCAAGGCTATTCTACTGCCAATGTCTGTCTCAGGAGATTGCATCAGATTGCATGTCTGCATGCTCAATTTTACACACCTGTCAGCAGTGGGTGGGACTGAGATACAGGGTAGTACTATATGCACATGTCTGCATGCTCAATTTTACACACCTGTCAGCAGTGGGTGGGACTGAGATAGCCAAATCCACTAATGTGAATGGGTGTCCACATACTTCTGTATATATAGTGTATATAGTTTCACCTTCATGCTACAAATAGTGTCATACTGATGACATTTTTTAATTGTCCTAACGCTCGTAAAATGTGCAATTCTTCCATACACATAGTTTGTTGTCTGGCAGCGATGCTGCTGTTTTGGGGATTGATACTTTGCTCACTGCCTGTAATAACGATTGTCTTAACATCATGCACACTCTGGCGGTTAACCAGCCGTCAATGTCTCACAGGCAAAATATCAAGCCCGTTAAACACCGCTGGTTGGCCAGCAGGGTGGAAAACCTGCTGGGTAAGGTTGTTGTGGAGGTCCTGGCCTGGTTCTGGGGTAGCTGGCCTGACAACTAGTCCCTATCAACCTAATCATTATCCTTATGACCTATATATACTCCCTACTGCCTGTACCCTATATATATACTCCCTACTGCCTGTACCCTATATATATACTCCCTACTGCCTGTACCCTATATATATACTCCCTACTACCTATACCCTATATATATACTCCCTACTAACCAAACACTATATATATACTCCCTACTGCCTGTACCCTATATATATACTCCCTACAGCCTGTACCCTATATATATACTCCCTACTGCCTATACCCTATATATATACTCCCTACTAACCAAACACTATATATATACTCCCTACTGCCTATACCCTATATATATACTCCCTACTACCTATACCCTATATATATACTCCCTACTACCTATACACTATATATATACTCCCTACTGCCTATACCCTATATATATACTCCCTACTACCTATACCCTATATATATACTCCCTACTACCTATACCCTATATATATACTCCCTACTGCCTATACCCTATATATATACTCCCTACTACCTATACTCTATATATATACTCCCTACTGCCTATACCCTATATATATACTCCCTACTACCTATACCCTATATATATATATATATATATATATATATATATACTCCCTACTGCCTGTACCCTATATATATACTCCCTACTACCTATACCCTATATATATACTCCCTACTACCTATACCCTATATATATACTCCCTACTACCTATACCCTATATATATACTCCCTACTGCCTGTACACTATATATATACTCCCTACTGCCTGTACCCTGTATATATATACTCCCTACTATCTATACCCTATATATATACTCCCTACTACCTATACACTATATATATATACTCCCTACTGCCTGTACCCTATATATATATACTCCCTACTACCTATACACTGTATATATACTCCCTACTACCTATACCCTATATATATACTCACTACTACCTATACCCTATATATATACTCCCTACTACCTATACCCTATATATATATACTCCCTACTACCTATACCCTATATAGATCTGTGCATAGTCACTTCGCCCCCACCTACATGTACAAACTACCTCAACTAACCTGCACACTGACTAGGTACCGGTACCCCCTGTATGTAGCCTCCACACTGACTAGGTACCGGTACCCCCTGTATATAGCCTCCACACTGACTAGGTACCGGTGCCCCCTGTATGTAGCCTCCACACTGACTAGGTACCTGTACCCCCTGTATATAGCCTCCACACTGACTAAGTACCGGTACCCCCTGTATATAGACTCCACACTGACTAGGTACCGGTGCCCCCTGTATGTAGCATCCACACTGACTCTGTACCGGTACCCCCTGTATGTAGCCTCCACACTGACTAGGTACCGGTGCCCCCTGTATGTAGCCTCCACACTGACTAGGTACTGGTACCCCCTGTATGTAGCCTCCACACTGACTCTGTACCGGTACCCCCTGTATGTAGCCTCCACACTGACTCTGTACCGGTACCCCCTGTATGTAGCCTCCACACTGACTAGGTACCGGTACCCCCTGTATATAGACTCCACACTGACTAGGTACCGGTGCCCCCTGTATGTAGCCTCCACACTGACTCTGTACCGGTACCCCCTGTATGTAGCCTCCACACTGACTCTGTACCGGTACCCCCTGTATGTAGCCTCCACACTGACTAGGTACCTGTACCCCCTGTATATAGCCTCCACACTGACTAGGTACCGGTACCCCCTGTATATAGACTCCACACTGACTAGGTACCGGTGCCCCCTGTATATAGACTCCACACTGACTAGATACCGGTGCCCCCTGTATGTAGCCTCCACACTGATTAGGTACCGGTGCCCCCTGTATATAGACTCCACACTGACTAGGTACCGGTGCCCCCTGTATGTAGCCTCCACACTGACTAGGTACCAGTGCCCCCTGTATGTAGCCTCCACACTGACTAGGTACCAGTGCCCCCTGTATGTAGCCTCCACACTGACTAGGTACCAGTGCCCCCTGTATGTAGCCTCCACACTGACTAGGTACCAGTGCCCCCTGTATGTAGCCTCCACACTGACTAGGTACCGGTACCCCCTGTATATAGCCTCCACACTGACTAGGTACCGGTACCCCCTGTACATAGCCTCCACACTGATTAGTTACCGGTGCCCCCTGTATGTAGCCTCCACACTGACTAGGTACCAGTGCCCCCTGTATGTAGCCTCCACATTGACTAGGTACCAGTGCCCCCTGTATGTAGCCTCCACACTGACTAGGTACCAGTGCCCCCTGTATGTAGCCTCCACACTGACTAGGTACCAGTGCCCCCTGTATGTAGCCTCCACACTGACTTGGTACCGGTGCCCCCTGTATGTAGCCTCCACATTGACTCTGTACCGGTGCCCCCTGTATGTAGTCTCCACACTGACTCTGTACCGGTGCCCCCTGTATGTAGCCTCCACACTGACTAGGTACCGGTGCCCCCTGTATGTAGCCTCCACACTGACTAGGTACCAGTGCCCCCTGTATGTAGCCTCCACACTGACTAGGTACCAGTGCCCCCTGTATGTAGCCTCCACACTGACTAGGTACCGGTGCCCCCTGTATGTAGCCTCCACACTGATTAGGTACCGGTGCCCCCTGTATATAGACTCCACACTGACTAGGTACCGGTGCCCCCTGTATGTAGCCTCCACACTGACTAGGTACCAGTGCCCCCTGTATGTAGCCTCCACACTGACTAGGTACCGGTGCCCCCTGTATGTAGCCTCCACACTGACTAGGTACCGGTGCCCCCTGTATGTAGCCTCCACACTGACTAGGTACCGGTGCCCCCTGTATGTAGCCTCCACACTGACTAGGTACCGGTGCCCCCTGTATGTAGCCTCCACACTGACTAGGTACCAGTGCCCCCTGTATGTAGCCTCCACACTGACTTGGTACCGGTGCCCCCTGTATGTAGCCTCCACATTGACTCTGTACCGGTGCCCCCTGTATGTAGTCTCCACACTGACTCTGTACCGGTGCCCCCTGTATGTAGCCTCCACACTGACTAGGTACCGGTGCCCCCTGTATGTTGCCTCCACACTGACTAGGTACCAGTGCCCCCTGTATGTAGCCTCCACACTGACTAGGTACCAGTGCCCCCTGTATGTAGCCTCCACACTGACTAGGTACCGGTGCCCCCTGTATGTAGCCTCCACACTGATTAGGTACCGGTGCCCC
This sequence comes from Oncorhynchus masou masou, assembly GCF_036934945.1. NCBI lineage: Eukaryota > Metazoa > Chordata > Actinopteri > Salmoniformes > Salmonidae > Oncorhynchus > Oncorhynchus masou. The sequence goes on from NW_027001759.1 coordinate 194,066, forward strand.
CTGTATATAGACTCCACACTGATTAGGTACCGGTGCCCCCTGTATGTAGCCTCCACACTGACTAGGTACCAGTGCCCCCTGTATGTAGCCTCCACACTGACTAGGTACCAGTGCCCCCTGTATGTAGCCTCCACACTGACTAGGTACCAGTGCCCCCTGTATGTAGCCTCCACACTGACTCTGTACCGGTACCCCTGTATGTAGCCTCCACACTGACTAGGTACCTGTACCCCCTGTATATAGCCTCCACACTGACTAGGTACCGGTACCCCTGTATATAGACTCCACACTGACTAGGTACCGGTGCCCCTGTATATAGACTCCACACTGACTAGATACCGGTGCCCCCTGTATGTAGCCTCCACACTGATTAGGTACCGGTGCCCCCTGTATATAGACTCCACACTGACTAGGTACCGGTGCCCCCTGTATGTAGCCTCCACACTGACTAGGTACCAGTGCCCCTGTATGTAGCCTCCACACTGACTAGGTACCAGTGCCCCCTGTATGTAGCCTCCACACTGACTAGGTACCAGTGCCCCCTGTATGTAGCCTCCACACTGACTAGGTACCAGTGCCCCCTGTATGTAGCCTCCACACTGACTAGGTACCGGTACCCCCTGTATATAGCCTCCACACTGACTAGGTACCGGTACCCCCTGTACATAGCCTCCACACTGATTAGTTACCGGTGCCCCCTGTATGTAGCCTCCACACTGACTAGGTACCAGTGCCCCCTGTATGTAGCCTCCACATTGACTAGGTACCAGTGCCCCCTGTATGTAGCCTCCACACTGACTAGGTACCAGTGCCCCTGTATGTAGCCTCCACACTGACTAGGTACCAGTGCCCCCTGTATGTAGCCTCCACACTGACTTGGTACCGGTGCCCCCTGTATGTAGCCTCCACATTGACTCTGTACCGGTGCCCCTGTATGTAGTCTCCACACTGACTCTGTACCGGTGCCCCTGTATGTAGCCTCCACACTGACTAGGTACCGGTGCCCCCTGTATGTAGCCTCCACACTGACTAGGTACCAGTGCCCCCTGTATGTAGCCTCCACACTGACTAGGTACCAGTGCCCCCTGTATGTAGCCTCCACACTGACTAGGTACCGGTGCCCCCTGTATGTAGCCTCCACACTGATTAGGTACCGGTGCCCCCTGTATCTAGACTCCACACTGACTAGGTACCGGTGCCCCCTGTATGTAGCCTCCACACTGACTAGGTACCAGTGCCCCCTGTATGTAGCCTCCACACTGACTAGGTACCGGTGCCCCCTGTATGTAGCCTCCACACTGACTAGGTACCGGTGCCCCCTGTATGTAGCCTCCACACTGACTAGGTACCGGTGCCCCCTGTATGTAGACTCCACACTGACTAGGTACCGGTGCCCCCTGTATGTAGCCTCCACACTGACTAGGTACCAGTGCCCCCTGTATGTAGCCTCCACACTGACTTGGTACCGGTGCCCCCTGTATGTAGCCTCCACATTGACTCTGTACCGGTGCCCCCTGTATGTAGTCTCCACACTGACTCTGTACCGGTGCCCCCTGTATGTAGCCTCCACACTGACTAGGTACCGGTGCCCCCTGTATGTTGC